>NC_143051.1:26727500-26825000 GCF_057628025.1 Oncorhynchus mykiss
ATTGAGTATTGCTCTGTTTAAGTAGACAGTGATTTTGCTGTGGTCTGATAGGGGTGTCAGTGGGCTGACTGTGAACGCTCTGAGGGACTCTGGGTTGAGGTCAGTGATAAAGTAGTCTACAGTACTACAGCCAAGAGATGAGCTATAGGTGTACCTACCATAGGAGTCCCCTCAAAGCCTACCATTGACTATGTACATACCCAGCGTGCGACAGAGCTGTAGGAGTTGTGACCCGTTTTTGTTGGTTATTTTGTCATAGTTGTGCCTAGGGGGGCATATGTGGGAGGGAATGCTGTCACCTCCAGGCAGGTGTTTGTCCCCCTGTGTGCTGAGGGTGTCAGGTTCTTGTCCGGTTCTGGCATTTAGGTCGCCACAGACTAGTATTAAAGTATGGGGATTCTAGTGGGAGGATATAGGTAGCACACAGGAGGACATTTTTCTCTGTTAGGATAATTTCCTTTTGAATTTCTAGCCAAATGTAGAATGTTCCTGTTTTGATTAATTTAACGGAGTGAGTTAGGTCTGCTCTATACCAAATTAGCATACCCCCTGAGTTCCTTCCCTGTTTCACACCTGGTAGTTTCGTGGATGGGACTACCAGCTCTCTGTAACCTAGAGGGCCACCAGTGAGTCCGTCTCCTCTATACCAGGTTTCTTGCAGGATGACAATGTCTGTATTACCGATTTCTTTGGTGAAGTCCGGGTTCCTGCTCTTTAGGCCAAAGGCAGATGACCTCAGGCCTTGGATATTCCAGGATGATATAGTGAAGGCTTTTTGTTCCATAGAGTGTCCAATGTTGTTGGTCGTGGTTTGGCCTCAGCCTTGTGCTTCTAGTTCCGACAATGCAGTAATAACCAACAAGTAATCTAACAGTAAGTGTGAGCAGAGCCTGCTGAGCATCTGGTACATGCCATTGGCTTGGGTGAGTGTGAGAGTGGGGGTTCAAATCAAATCAAATTCAAATAAAATGTTATTTGTCACATACACATGGTTAGCAGATGTTAATGCGAGTGTAGCGAAATGCTTGTGCTTCTAGTTACGACAATGCAGTAATAACCAACAAGTAATCTAAATAACAATTCCAAAACTACTGTCTTATACACACGTGTGAGGGGATAAAGAATATGTACATAAAGATATATGAATGAGTGATGGTACAGAGCGGCATAGGCAAGATACAGTAGATGGTATCGAGTACAGTATATACATATTTAATTTTAATTTTAATTTATCCGTTATTTTACCAGGTAAGTTGACTGAGAACACATTCTCATTTGCAGCAACGACCTGGGGAATAGTTACAGGGGAGAGGAGGGGGATGAATGAGCCAATTGTAAACTGGGGATTATTAGGTGACCGTGATGGTTTGATGGCCAGATTGGGAATTTAGCCAGGACACCGGGGTTAACACCCCTACTCTTACGATAAGTGCCATGGGATCTTTAATGACCTCAGAGAGTCAGGGCACCCGTTTAACGTCCCATCCGAAAGACGGCACCCAACACAGGGCAATGTCCCCAATCACTGCCCTGGGGCATTGGGATATTTTTTGGGATATGAGATAAGTATGTAAACAAAGTGGCATAGTTAAAGTGGCTAGTGATACATGTATTACATAAAGATGCAGTAGATGATATAGAGTACAGTATATACGTATACATGTGAGATGAATAATGGAGGGTATGTAAACATTATATTAGGTAGCATTGTTTAAAGTGGCTAGTGATATATTTTACATCATTTCCCATCAATTCCCATTATTAAAGTGGCTGGAGTTGAGTCAGTGTGTTGGCAGCAGCCACTCAATGTTAGTGGTGGCTGTTTAACAGTCTGATGGCCTTGAGATAGAAGCTGTTTTTCAGTCTCTCGGTCCCAGCTTTGATGCACCTGCACTGACCTCGCCTTCTGGATGATAGCGGGGTGAACAGGCAGTGGCTCGGGTGGTTGTTGTCCTTGATGATCTTTATGGCCTTCCTGTAACATTGGGTGGTGTAGGTGTCCTGGAGGGCAGGTAGTTTGCCCCCGGTGATGCGTTGTGCAGACCTCACTACCCTCTGGAGAGCCTTATGGTTGCGGGCGGAGCAGTTGCCGTACCAGGCGGTGATACAGCCCGCCAGGATGCTCTCGATTGTGCATCTGTAGAAGTTTGTGAGTCCTTTTGGTGACAAGCCAAATTTCTTCAGCCTCCTGAGGTTGAAGAGGCGCTGCTGCGCCTTCTTCACGATGCTGTCTGTGTGGGTGGACCAATTCAGTTTGTCTGTGATGTGTATGCCGAGGAACTTAAAACTTGCTACCCTCTCCACTACTGTTCCATCGATGTGGATAGGGGGGTGTTCCCTCTGCTGTTTCCTGAAGTCCACAATCATCACACGTTGAGTGTGAGGTTATCTTCCTGACACCACACTCCGAGGGCCCTCACCTCCTCCCTGTAGGACGTCTCGTCGTTGTTGGTAATCAAGCCTACCACTGTTGTGTCGTCCGTAAACTTGATGATTGAGTTGGAGGCGTGCGTAGCCACGCAGTCGTGGGTGAACAGGGAGTACAGGAGAGGGCTCAGAACGCACCCTTGTGGGGCCCCAGTGTTGAGGATCAGCGGGGTGGAGATGTTGTTGCCTACCCTCACCACCTGGGGGCGGCCCGTCAGGAAGTCCAGTATCCAGTTGCACAGGGCGGGGTCGAGACCCAGGGTCTCGAGCTTGATGACGAGCTTGGAGGGTACTATGGTGTTAAACGGCGAGCTGTGGTCGATGAACAGCATTCTCACATAGGTATTCCTCTTGTCCAGATGGGTTAGGGCAGTGTGCAGTGTGGTTGAGATTGCATCGTCTGTGGACCTATTTGGGCGGTAAGCAAATTGGAGTGGGTCTAGGGTGTCAGGTAGGGTGGAGGTGATATGGTCCTTGACTAGTCTCTCAAAGCACTTCATGATGACGGAAGTGAGTGCTACGGGGCGGTAGTCGTTTAGCTCAGTTACCTTAGCTTTCTTGGGAACAGGAACAATGGTGGCCCTCTTGAAGCATGTGGGAACAGCAGACTGGGATAGGGATTGATTGAATACACCGGCCAGCTGGTCTGCGCATGCTCTGAGGGCGCGGCTGGGGATGCCGTCTGGGCCTGCAGCCTTGCGAGGGTTAACGCGTTTAAGTGTTTTACTCACCTCGGCTGCAGTGAAGGAGATGTTTTGGTTGCAGGCCGTGTCAGTGGCACTCTATTGTCCTCAAAGCGGGCAAAAAAGTTATTTAGTCTGCCTGGGAGCAAGACATCCTGGTCTGTGACGGGGCTGGTTTTCTTTTTGTAATCCGTGATTGACTGTAGACCCTGCCACATACCTCTTGTGTCTGAGCCGTTGAATTGAGATTCTACTTTGTCTCTATACTGACGCTTAGCTTGTTTGATTGCCTTGCGGAGGGAATAGCTACACTGTTTGTATTCGGTCATGTTTCCGGTCACCTTGCCCTGATTAAAAGCAGTGGTTCGCGCTTTCAGTTTCACGCGAATGCTACCATCAATCCACGGTTTCTGGTTTGGGAATGTTTTAATCGTTGCTATGGGAACGACATCTTCAACGCACGTTCTAATGAACTCGCACACCGAATCAGCGTATTCGTCAATGTTGTTGTCTGACGCAATACGAAACATATCCCAGTCCACGTGATGGAAGCAGTCTTGGAGTGTGGAATCAGATTGGTCGGACCAGCGTTGAACAGACCTCAGCGTGGGAGCTTCTTGTTTTAGTTTCTGTCTGTAGGCAGGGATCAACAAAATGGAGTTGTGGTCAGCTTTTCCGAAAGGAGGGCGGGGCAGGGCCTTATATGCGTCGCGGAAGTTAGAATAGCAGTGATCCAAGGTTTTGCCAGCCCTTGTTGCGCAAACGATATGCTGATACAATTTAGGGAGTCTTGTTTTCAGATTAGCCTTGTTAAAATCCCCAGCTACAATGAATGCAGCCTCAGGATGTATGGATTCCAGTTTGCAAAGAGTCAAATAAAGTTTGTTCAGAGCCATCGATGTGTCTGCTTGGGGAGGAATATATACGGCTGTGATTATAATCGAAGAGAATTCCCTTGGTAGATAATGCGGTTGACATTTGATTGTGAGGAATTCTAAATCAGGTGAACAGAAGGACTTGAGTTCCTGTATGCTTTTGTGACCACCACCACGTCTCGTTAGCCATAAGGCATACGCCCCCGCCCCTCTTCTTACCAGAAATATGTTTGTTTCTGTCGGCGCGATGCGTGGAGAAACCAGCTGGCTGCACCGACTCCGATAGCGTCTCTCCAGTGAGCCATGTTTCCGTGAAGCAAAGAACGTTACAGTCTCTAATGTCCCTCTGGAATGCTACCCTTGCTCGGATTTCATCAACCTTGTTGTCAAGAGACTGGACATTGGCGAGAAGTATACTGGGGAGTGGTGCACGATGTGCCCGTCTCCGGAGTCTGACCAGAAGACCGCTACGTTTCCCTCTTTTACGAAGTCATTTTTTTGGGTCGCCGGCTTTGATCCATTCCGTTGTCCTGGGTGAAAGGCAGAACACAGGATCCGCTTCGCGAAAGTCATATTCTTGGTCGTACTGATGGTGAGTTGACGCTGCTCTTATATTCAGTAGTTCTTCTCGACTGTATGTAATGAAACCCAAGATGACCTGGGGTACTAATGTAAGAAATAACACGTAAAAAAACCAAAAAACTGCATAGTTTCCTAGGAACGCGAAGCGAGGCGGCCATCTCTGTCGGTGCTGGAAGTGACTGTTTGCCCGCTCACTACCTGGGCGTATGTGTGGCTTCCATGTTGTATCTCTCTGTCTATCTCTCTCTCTCTCTGTGTCTCTCTCTGTAATTCAATTAAATTCAATTGACCTTATTGACATGGCAAGTTCATTATTACTTACATTGTCAAAGTATACATATCGAAAAATAAAATAAAAATATTTATATATATTACATATTCATATATAGATAAATTGTGGGACCAACAGCAATATTAGTAGTAGTGGACATGGGATTACCATTAACAACAACAACAACAGCAATATTGATCAGAACAACAATACATTAAAGCAATGGTCGTAGACCAGTGTCAACATGGCTGAGAATACACATGACCTGGTATGAAAGACAAAACAAAACAAGATGGGAAATATTATCGGCATTAGTTTGCACTTTTCACTGGCTCTCTCTCAGGTTGTGGCAGGAGGACACATATTTGGCTGCCAAAACTGCACATTTTGGCTTTTCACCCAATAAATATTTGATTTTATAGTTTCCAATTTTTAGTATTGAATTATCATTTTGGGAAAGAAATATTCTCTTAGGTCTGAGTATTTGTCACAGTGTAATAGGAAATGCAGCTCTGTCTCTACCTCTCCCCTGGAGCAGAGTGAGCACAGCCTGTCCTCTCTGGGCAGCCAGGTTTGTCTGTGCAGACCGGTCTCTATAGCCAGACTGTGCTCACTGAGTCTGTACCTAGTCAATGTTTTCCTCAGTTTTCTATCAGTCACAGTGGTCAGATAGTCTGCCACCATGTACTGTCTGTTAAGAGCCAAATAGCATTGAAGTTGACTTAGATTCTTTTGTGGTGTCTTTCCAATAGGTGATATATTTTTATTTTTGTTTTGTGATGATGTTTGGGCCAGATTTTCTGAGTGCTGTCCTGAGGCTCTATGGGGTTGGTTTGGGTTGGTGAACTGAGCCTCAGAACCAGCTGGCTGAGGGGACTCTTCTCTTGTTTCATCTCTTGACATTGTAGAGCTGTGTGATGGAATGTTTTGGGGTCACTTGTTTTTAGATGGTTGTAAAATTTGATGTCTCTTTTTTCTATTCGAATGAGGAGGGGGTATTGGCCCAATTCTGCTCTACATGCATTAATTGGAGTTTTTCTTTGCACTTGCAATACAGTCTTGCAAAACTCTGCATGCAGTATTTCAATTGGATGTTTGTCCCATTTGGTCAATTAATTATTAGAGATTGGACCCCATACTTCACTGCCTTATAGAGCAATTGGTTCTATAACTGATTCTAATTGGAATTTCGATTTTGATGTTCCTTTTAATGGCATAGAATGCTCTTCTTGCTTTGTCTCTCAGCTCATTCACAGCCATGTGAAAGCTACCTGTGTTGTATTTAGTCTTAGATATGTGTCGTTTTTTGTGTGTTCTATTAGAACTGTGTCCAAATAGAATTTATATTTGTCATCTTTATTTCCGGACCTTTTTTGGAATATCATTATATTTGTTTTTTTTAGGTTAACGGTCAGAGCCCAGGTCTGACAGAACCTGTGGTTAACGGTCAGAGCCCAGGTCTGACAGAACCTGTGAAGATGATCTAGATCTAGGTGCAGCACCAGGTCATCTGTGTACAGCAGACACTTGATTTCAGTGTTGTGTAGGGTGAGACCTGGTGCTGCCAATTCTTCTATTGTTTTTGCCAATTCATTAATGTAGATGTTAAATAGTGTTGGACTTATTGGGCAGCCCTGTTTCACTCCCCGTCCCTGAGAGAAGAAGTCTGTTTGCTTGTTGCCAATTTTAACCGCACATTTGTTTTTAGTGTACATTGATTTTATAAAATCATATGTTTTCCCTCCAATACCACTTTCTATTAGTTTATAGAAAAGACCTTTGTGCCAAATTGAATCAAATGCTTTCTTGAAATCTACAAAACACAAGTAGATTTTGCCATTTCATTTAAAATACCATCAGCACCACAGGCCTTTTGGGGTTGGAGAGTGCATAGTTTTTCCAATAATTCTTCTTCTGTAATTGGGGTATCCACAGGATTCTGATAGTCTTTGACTGCTGATTCAAGGATTTGTCATTTGTCTTGTATTTCCTTTTGTTCTGGGCTCTTTGTTATATTCCTGTAGATGTTTGCAAAGTGATTTCTCCACATATCCCCATTTTGGATAGCCAATTCCTCATGATGAGGTTTGTTTAATTTATTCCAATTCTCCCAGAAGTGGTTTGATTCTATGGATTCCTCAATTCCATCCAGCTGATTTCTAATGTGCTGTTCCTGTTTTGTTCTTAGGGTGTGTTTGTATTGCTTCAGTGTTTCCCCATATTGAAGGCCTATATTTTTGTTGTCTGGTTCTCTGTGTTTTTGATTAGATATATTTCTCAATTACTTTCTTAGATTTTTGCAATAATTATCAAACCATTTTTCATTATCTGTTATTTCTGGTTTGCTCTTATGCTTCTTTAAATTAGCCAAGGAGGCTAACTTGTCAAATATAAAGTTTATGTTCCAAACAGCCAAATTTACACCTTCATTGCTGTAGGAGAATGTTAAGGCTAAAACGTTATCCAGGAGAGATTGTATTTTTTGGCTACTAATTGCTTTTTGGTAGATGCCTGTACTGTTTGCACTCCATCTATAGGCCTGTTTTGTACCATGTCATTTATTGGGCCGTGATGCTTCATGGTTGGGTTCTGCTCTTCTCAGATACACTGTGATTTTACTGTGGTCTGAGAGAGGTGTTAGTGGGCTGACTGTGAAGGCTCTGAGAGACTCTGGGTTTAGGTCGGTGAGGAAGTAGTCTACAGTGCTGCTGCCAAGGGATGAGCTGTAGGTGTACCTACCAAAAGAGTCCCCTCTCAGCCTACCATTGACTATGTACAGACCCAGTGTTCTACAGAGCTGTAGGTGTACCTACCAAAAGAGTCCCCTCTCAGCCTACCATTGACTATGTACAGACCCAGTGTTCGACAGAGCTGTAGGTGTACCTACCAAAAGAGTCCCCTCTCAGCTTACCATTGACTATGTACAGACCTAGTGTTCGACAGAGCTGTAGGTGTACCTACCAAAAGAGTCCCCTCTCAGCCTACCATTGACTATGTACAGACCCAGTGTTCTACAGAGCTGTAGGTGTACCTACCAAAAGAGTCCCCTCTCAGCTTACCATTGACTATGTACAGACCCAGTGTTCGACAGAGCTGTAGGTGTACCTACCAAAAGAGTCCCCTCTCAGCTTACCATTGACTATGTACAGACCCAGTGTTCGACAGAGCTGTAGGTGTACCTACCAAAAGAGTCCCCTCTCAGCTTACCATTGACTATGTACAGACCCAGTGTTCTACAGAGCTGTAGGTGTACCTACCAAAAGAGTCCCCTCTCAGCCTACCATTGACTATGTACAGACCCAGTGTTCTACAGAGCTGTAGGTGTACCTACCAAAAGAGTCCCCTCTCAGCCTACCATTGACTATGTACAGACCCAGTGTTCTACAGAGCTGTAGGTGTACCTACCAAAAGAGTCCCCTCTCATCCTACCATTGACTATGTACAGACCCAGTGTTCCACAGAGCTTCACGAGCTGTACTCCGTTTTTGTTTTTCACTTTGTCATAGTTGTTTCTATGGGGGTATGTGGGGAGGGAAAGGTTGTTGCTTCCTGCTAGGTGTTTATCCCCATGACTGTTAATAGTGTCTTGTTCTTCTGCTGTTCTACCATTCAGGTCTCCACAGACCAGTACGTTGCCTTGGGCCTGAAAGTGACTTATTTCCCCCTCTAGAATGGAGAAACTCTCTTCATTGAAGTAGGGTGACTCTGAGGGGGGAATGTATGTGGCACAGAGGAAGATGTTTTTATCTGTCAAGACAGCCTCCTTGTTGATTTTTAACCATATAAAGAATTCTCCTGTTTTGATCAATTCGATTGAATGAATTAGTTCAGATAAATACCATAGTAGCATTCCCCCTGAGTCTCTGCCCTGTCTGATTCCTTTTAATTTAGGGGATGGCATGATTATCTCCCTATAACCTAGTGGACAGCCAGTGGAAACATCACCTCTGCACCATGTTTCCTGTAGTGCTACAATATCAACATCATCAATTTATTTCAGGAAGTCTGGTTTTCTGCTCTTTAGTCCAAAAGCAGAGGACTTCAATCCTTGTAAATTCCAACATGTAACGTAAAAAGATTTCATACGTTTTTCTCTCTTTACCTTCAAAATGAGACAAACACTCAATCCAACAAGAACTATTAAAATAGGATTTTTCAATTAAAGTAAACTCTTATTATGCAAATGTGATTTGTTTATCATTTAAGATTTTGTTAAGAATTTGTATCATGCCACTTGGGTGGGTGTAGTGTGAGGATGGTGGAGTTCTTGTGCTCATCTTACCATGACCGTCGGCCTATCACATGTGAGCGTCCATGACCCTCGGCCTATCACATGTGAGCATAGTAGACTCAGCATTTGTTTAATGTCACTCATTTGGTTGGTGGGGCTGGGCCAGTTGCTCCTCTCACAGCCTCTGCGTAGCTCTGCCTGCTGGGCTGTGGCCCCTCCAACTGTGGGTCTGCGGTGGGGGGCAGGGGATGGGAGGCCTCGTCCGGGTGGCTCTCAAGCTGGGCTGGGGTGGTCTGTGCTTCGCTGGCTGTGGTAGGCATTGAGGTTGGTGGTGCTGTGGTCGTGGCTGGGAGTTCCAGGGTGCTGGTGCAGGATGTTGTCTCTGTGATCTTGGGGGGTGGAGGTTGCTCCGCTGTTCCTGGGTGGAGAGGTCGGACTGCGGTTTAAAGCGACGTCCTTGAGAGTCTTGGCAAGGATGGGGACGGTCTCCCTGTACAGGTGAACATGGTCATAGAGACAGTCCAGATCGAGGGTGGGATGATGGGGACTGTCTCCCTGTACAGGTGAACATGGTCATAGAGACAGTCCAGATCGAGGGTGGGGACCGTCTCCCTGTACAGGTGAACATGGTCATAGAGACAGTCCAGATCGAGGGTGGGATGATGGGGACGGTCTCCCTGTACAGGTGAACATGGTCATAGAGACAGTCCAGATCGAGGGTGGGATGATGGGGACGGTCTCCCTGTACAGGTGAACATGGTCATAGAGACAGTCCAGATCGAGGGTGGGATGATGGGGACTGTCTCCCTGTACAGGTGAACATGGTCATAGAGACAGTCCAGATCGAGGCTGGGATGATTGGGACTGTCTCCCTGTACAGGTGAACATGGTCATAGAGACAGTCCAGATCGAGGGTGGGATGATGGGGACGGTCTCCCTGTACAGGTGAACATGGTCATAGAGACAGTCCAGATCGAGGGTGGGATGATGGGGACGGTCTCCATGTACAGGTGAACATGGTCATAGAGACAGTCCAGATCGAGGGTGGGATGATGGGGACGGTCTCCCTGTACAGGTGAACATGGTCATAGAGACAGTCCAGATCGAGGGTGGGATGATGGGGACTGTCTCCCTGTACAGGTGAACATGGTCATAGAGACAGTCCAGATCGAGGATGGGGACGGTCTCCCTGTACAGGTGAACATGGTCATAGTGACAGTCCAGATCGAGGGTGGGATGATGGGGACGGTCTCCCTGTACAGGTGAACATGGTCATAGAGACAGTCCAGATCGAGGGTGGGATGATGGGGACTGTCTCCCTGTACAGGTGAACATGGTCATAGAGACAGTCCAGATCGAGGATGGGATGATGGGGACTGTCTCCCTGTACAGGTGAACATGGTCATAGAGACAGTCCAGATCGAGGGTGGGATGATGGGGACTGTCTCCCTGTACAGGTGAACATGGTCATAGAGACAGTCCAGATCGAGGGTGGGATGATGGGGACGGTCTCCCTGTACAGGTGAACATGGTCATAGAGACAGTCCAGATCGAGGGTGGGATGATGGGGACGGTCTCCCCGTACAGGTGAACATGGTCATAGAGACAGTCCAGATCGAGGGTGGGATGATGGGGACGGTCTCCCTGTACAGGTGAACATGGTCATAGAGACAGTCCAGATCGAGGGTGGGGACGGTCTCCCTGTACAGGTGAACATGGTCATAGAGACAGTCCAGATCGAGGGTGGGATGATGGGGACTGTCTCCCTGTACAGGTGAACATGGTCATAGAGACAGTCCAGATCGAGGGTGGGATGATGGGGACTGTCTCCCTGTACAGGTGAACATGGTCATAGAGACAGTCCAGATCGAGGGTGGGATGATGGGGACGGTCTCCCTGTACAGGTAAACATGGTCATAGAGACAGTCCAGATCGAGGGTGGGATGATGGGGACGGTCTCCCTGTACAGGTGAACATGGTCATAGAGACAGTCCAGATCGAGGGTGGGATGGTGGGCCAGGTGTACATTGGGTCGCAGGGCTCAGTCCCGGGAGAGGCTGGCGTTTATTCTTTGGAATGTGGCAGGGTGGAAGTCCTTCCTCTGTAGAAGGGTTGACACCACGATTCTTGAGTTGGGGAAGATTGCGGAGGCCTTCTCAATCACTCCTCGTAGTGAAGTCACCACCCTCTCCTGCTGAGCACGCAGGTCGTTGCTTCCGGTGTGTATGATTATGTGGCTTGGTGACCCGAGATGGGCCTTATCAAGCAGCTCCATGGCACTCTGCGTTGTTGGGCACCACACCTTTCTCCTTTTGTGTCTAGGGAAAAATGTCTTATCCTGAACAAACTTTCCATTTGATTCCATCAACAGGACGATGTCAGCCAGTGTTTCTTCTGGACTGGGGAGGGCAGAGGGGGGGCTGGTGGGTGTTGGAGCTGGCGTGTGGCTGGTCTGTGCTGGTGCCGCTGTCAGTGGGAGGCTGTTCTGTGGGTTGGGGAGGAGGGGTGCAGCAGGCAGGGCTGGGGAAGCCTGGCTGGTTGATCTGGGCTCCTCTGCTGTGTGAGGACAGGGCTGGGGAAGCCTGGCTGGTTGAGCTGGGCTCCTCTGCTGTGTGAGGGCAGGGCTGGGGAAGTCTGGCTGGTTGAGCTGGGCTCCTCTGCTGTGTGAGGACAGGGCTGGGGTAGCCTGGCTGGTTGAGCTGGGCTCCTCTGCTGTGTGAGGACAGGGCTGGGGAAGCCTGGCTGGTTGAGCTGGGCTCCTCTGCTGTGTGAGGACAGGGCTGGGGACGCCTGGCTGGTTGAGCTGGGCTCCTCTGCTGTGTGAGGACAGGGCTGGGGAAGCCTGGCTGGTTGAGCTGGGCTCCTCTGCTGTGTGAGGACAGGGCTGGGGAAGCCTGGCTGGTTGAGCTGGGCTCCTCTGCTGTGTGAGGACAGGGCTGGGGAAGCCTGGCTGGTTGAGCTGGGCTCCTCTGCTGTGTGAGGACAGGTCATAGAGTGGTGATCTAGCTGCTACTGAAGCCTGTCCTCTGTTCTCTTTCTCTTCTGCAGCTCCTCTCTTAGTGTGGTCAGATAGTTATTACTGTTCTGCCTGCCTTTTTGGAGCTCTCTCTGTCTCTCTGTCTCTGTCTCTGTCTCTGTCTCTGTCTCTGGCTCGCTCTGTCTCGCTCTGTCTCGCTCTGTCTCTGTCTGTCTGTCTCTGTCTCTTTATCTCTGTCTGTCGCTGTCTCTTTATCTCTGTCTGTCTGTCTCTCTCTGTCTCTCTCTGTCTCTTTATCTCTGTCTGTCTGTCTCTCTCTGTCTCTCTCTGTCTCTTTATCTCTGTCTGTCTGTCTCTCTGTCTCTCTCTGTCTCTCTCTGCATCGTGTGTTTAATTGTGCCCACCTTTGTAAACGACTGGTATCATCTTAACAGGAACCTGAAAGAAGGATTGGTCACTCAGGGCCAAAGGAACGCAACACATCCCAAGGCTAAAATATGAGCCAGTCCCCCTACTCCTAACCTGACAGGAAATCTTTGGGGATGAGAAACGATAGCTCTCTGCATCCTGTCACCGATACATCCGTGTTCAGCGTGTTATGTGATCTCCAACATGTTACCATGGAACACATGCAACACTTGGCTGAATGTTCTAGCAGCAACGTCAGAAGCTCTGTAGAGGTCTATGTCATGTAGTGTGAGACGTGGTGTTTGGTTAGTTGTGTAGGGATGGGTTTGAGACAGAAAAGTATTTCATTTTGCGAGGGACAGATACAAGTTGTTGTCAAAATGTCATTCTTAAGCTCATTAAATCCAGAGAGTGGAGTACAAGTAGAGCTTGATGGATTGGTTCATAAATATCCTCTGTATGGTGTTGTTGAGTCGGGCACATACCTTTCTCTCTCTCTTGCTCTGTCACTCATTCTCTCTCTCTCTCTCTGTCTCTGTCTCTGTCTCTGTTTTTGTCTTTGTTTTTGTCTCTGTTTTTGTCTCTGTCTCTCTCAATTCAATTCAATTCAATTCAAGTCTGCCTATTGCGGCCTTTCTCAATTGCAAGGCTATGCTCACTGAGTCTGTTCATAGTCTTTCCTTAAGTTTGGGTCAGTCACAGTGGTCAGGTATTCTGCCACTGTGTACTCTCTGTTTAAGGCCAAATAGCATTCTAGTTTGCTCTGTTTTTTTGTTAATTCTTTCCAATGTGTCAAGTAATTATCTTTTTGTTTTCTCATGATTTGGTTGGGTCTAATTGTGCTGTTGTCCTGGGGCTCTGTGGGGTGTGTTTGTGAACAGAGCCCTAGGACCAGCTTGCTTAGGGGACTCTTCTCCAGGTTAATCTCTCTGTAGATGATGGCTTTGTTATGGAAGGTTTGGGAATCGCTTCCTTTTAGGTGGTTGTAGAAATTAACGTCTCTTTTCTGGATTTTGATAATTATTTGGTGTGCATTATTTGGTGTTCTAAGTTGTACATGGAGGATATTTTTGCAGAATTCTGCATGCAGAGGCTCAATTTGGTGTTTGTCCCATTTTGTGAAGTCTTGGTTGGTGAGCGGACCCCAGACCTCACAACCGTAAAGGGCAATGGGCTCTAATGACTGATTCAAGTATTTTTAGCCAGATCCTAATTGGTATGTTGAAATTTATGTTCCTTTTGATGGCATAGAATGCCCTTCTTGCCTCGTCTCTCAGATCGTTCACAGCTTTGTGGAAGTTACCTGTGGCGCTGATGTTTAGGCCAAGGTATGTATAGTTTTTTTGTGTGCTCTAGGGCAACAGTGTCTAGATGGAATTTATATTTGTGGTCCTGGCAACTGGACCTTTTTTGGAACTCCATTATTTTGGTCTTACTGAGATTTACTGTCAGGGCCCAGGTCTGACAGAATCTGTGCAGAAGATCTAGGTGCTGCTGTAGGCCCTCCTTGGTTGGTGACAGAAGCACCAGATCATCAGCAAACAGTAGACATCTGACTTCGGATTCTAGTAGGGTGAGGCCGGGTGCTGCAGACTTTTCTAGTGCCCTCGCCAATTCGTTGATATATATGTTGAAGAGGGTGGGGCTTAAGCTGCATCCCTGTCTCACCCCACGACCCTGTGTGAAGAAATGTGTGTGTTTTTTGCCAATTTCAACCGCACACTTGTTGTTTGTGTACATGGATTTTATAATGTCGTCTGTCTCTGTCTCTCTCTGTGAGTCTGAAGGCCTGTTCCTCCACGCTGGGATGGGTATTATTTCTGTGGCAACAGTTTCTAATAAGGAACACTGAACCGATCAAAACCGCCCTGTGATTATTATTATATTATAGTCTGCTGACACAACATGGGTTTTGTTTCCTTTCTATCAAGTCAATTCCTATTTCAGTTTTGCTTAGTTGCAGAAAAGGCAACGGTAACTTTTTAGTTTGATGCAGCTGTCTCAATTAGCTTTGGTCTCATCAGTCTCCCTGGACATCATGACTTTCTCTAAACTGTCATTCATCTCAGAGCCCAGAACCAAATCAAGTGGAGCTGGCAGACGGACATGAACTTTTACGTGAAACACTCTGTCACCAGAGATGAAACTGACGTAAATATGTTAGAACTGCCAGGGGCAAGACATTTATTTAGGAAATCCCCAGTGTTTTTATTTAACATGCCCTGCCTACAGGGATATTACATTGGAGCAAAACAACACATGCATATATTTTTAAAAGGAGGTTTAGAAAACGTGAAAAGGCATCCTGGTGGGCAGACTGAACACAGGTCATGCAGCCACCTCATATATTTTATACAACTTAGAGTTGTCCCTAAAACAGGGCTAATTTACTATGAATTAATGTGGTGCTTGGTGCTCAGTGGAATGTGGTGCTTGGTGCTCAGTGGAATGTGGTGCCTGGTGCTCAGTGGAATGTGGTGCCTGGTGCTCAGTGGAATGTGGTGCCCGGTGCTCAGTGGAATGTGGTGCTCAGTGGAATGTGGTGCCCGGTGCTCAGTGGAATGTGGTGACCGGTGCTCAGTGGAATGTGGTGCCCGGTGCTCAGTGAAATGTGGTGCTTGGTGCTCAGTGGAATGTGGTGCCCGGTGCTCAGTGGAAATGTGGTGCCCGGTGCTCATTGGAAATGTGGTGCCCGGTGCTCAGTGGAATGTGGTGCCCGGTGCTCAGTGGAATGTGGTGCCCGGTGCTCAGTGGAATGTGGTGCCCGGTGCTCAGTGGAATGTGGTGCCCGGTGCTCAGTGGAATGTGGTGCCCGGTGCTCAGTGAAATGTGGTGCTTGGTGCTCAGTAGAACGTGGTGCTCAGTGGAACGTGGTGCTCAGTGGAACGTGGTGCTCAGTGGAACGTGGTGCCTGGTGCTCAGTGGAATGTGGTGCTCAGTGGAATGTGGTGCCCGGTGCTCAGTGGAATGTGGTGCTTGGTGCTCAGTGGAATGTGGTGCCTGGTGCTCAGTGGAATTTGGTGCTCAGTGGAATGTGGTGCTTGGTGCTCAGTGGAATGTGGTGCCTGGTGCTCAGTGGAATGTGGTGCCTGGTGCTCAGTGGAATGTGGTGCTTGGTGCTCAGTGGAATGTGGTGCTTGGTGCTCAGTGGAATGTGGTGCTTGGTGCTCAGTGGAATGTGGTGCTTGGTGCTCAGTGGAATGTGGTGCCTGGTGCTCAGTGGAATGTGGTGCCTGGTGCTCAGTGGAATGTGTTGCTTGGTGCTCAGTGGAATGTGGTGCCTGGTGCTCAGTGGAATTTGATGCTCAGTGGAATGTGGTGCTTGGTGCTCAGTGGAATGTGGTGCCTGGTGCTCAGTGGAATGTGTTGCTTGGTGCTCAGTGGAATGTGGTGCCTGGTGCTCAGTGGAATTTGATGCTCAGTGGAATGTGGTGCTTGGTGCTCAGTGGAATGTGGTGCCTGGTGCTCAGTGGAATGTGGTGCCTGGTGCTCAGTGGAATGTGGTGCCTAGTGCTCAGTGGAATGTGGTGCCTGGTGCTCAGTGGAATATGGGGTGCCTGGTGCTCAGTGGAATGTGGGGTGCCTGGTGCTCAGTGAAATGTGGTGCCTGGTGCTCAGTGAAATGTGGTGCCTGGTGCTCAGTGGAATGTGGTGCCTGGTGCTCAGTGGAATGAGGTGCTTGGTGCTCAGTGGAATGTGGTGCCCGGTGCTCAGTGGAATGTGGTGCTCAGTGGAATGTGGTGCCCGGTGCACAGTGGAATGTGGTGCCCGGTGCTCAGTGGAATGTGGTGCCCGGTGCTCAGTGGAATGTGGTGCCCGGTGCTCAGTGGAATGTGGTGCTTGGTGCTCAGTGGAATGTGGTGCCCGGTGCTCAGTGGAATGTGGTGCTTGGTGCTCAGTGGAATGTGGTGCCCGGTGCTCAGTGGAATGTGGTGCCCGGTGCTCAGTGGAAATGTGGTGCCCGGTGCTCAGTGGAAATGTGGTGCCCGGTGCTCAGTGGAATGTGGTGCCCGGTGCTCAGTGGAATGTGGTGCCCGGTGCTCAGTGGAATGTGGTGCCCGGTGCTCAGTGGAATATGGTGCCCGGTGCTCAGTGGAATGTGGTGCTTGGTGCTCAGTGGAACGTGGTGCTCAGTGGAACGTGGTGCTCAGTGGAACGTGGTGCTTGGTGCTCAGTGGAATTTGGTGCTCAGTGGAATGTGGTTTTCAGTGGAATGTGGTGCCCGGTGCTCAGTGGAATGTGGTGCTTGGTGCTCAGTGGAATGTGGTGCCTGGTGCTCAGTGGAATGTGGTGCCTGGTGCTCAGTGGAATGTGGTGCCTGGTGCTCAGTGGAATGTGTTGCTTGGTGCTCAGTGGAATGTGGTGCTTGGTGCTCAATGGAATGTGGTGCCTGGTGCTCAGTGGAATTTGGTGCTCAGTGGAATGTGGTGCTTGGTGCTCAGTGGAATGTGGTGCCTGGTGCTCAGTGGAATGTGGTGCCTGGTGCTCAGTGGAATTTGGTGCTCAGTGGAATGTGGTGCTTGGTGCTCAGTGGAATGTGGTGCTTGGTGCTCAGTGGAATGTGGTGCTTGGTGCTCAGTGGAATGTGGTGCTTGGTGCTCAGTGGAATGTGGTGCTTGGTGCTCAGTGGAATGTGGTGCTTGATGCTCAGTGGAATGTGGTGCCTGGTGCTCAGTGGAATGTGGTGCCTGGTGCTCAGTGGAATGTGTTGCTTGGTGCTCAGTGGAATGTGGTGCCTGGTGCTCAGTGGAATTTGATGCTCAGTGGAATGTGGTGCTTGGTGCTCAGTGGAATGTGGTGCCTGGTGCTCAGTGGAATTTGATGCTCAGTGGAATGTGGTGCTTGGTGCTCAGTGGAATGTGGTGCCTGGTGCTCAGTGGAATGTGGTGCCTGGTGCTCAGTGGAAAGTGGTGCCTAATGCTCAGTGGAATGTGGTGCCTGGTGCTCAGTGGAATATGGGGTGCCTGGTGCTCAGTGGAATGTGGGGTGCCTGGTGCTCAGTGGAATGTGGGGTGCCTGGTGCTCAGTGAAATGTGGTGCCTGGTGCTCAGTGAAATGTGGTGCCTGGTGCTCAGTGAAATGTGGTGCCTGGTGCTCAGTGAAATGTGGTGCCTGGTGCTCAGTGAAATGTGGTGCCTGGTGCTCAGTGGAATGTGGTGCCTGGTGCTCAGTGGAATGAGGTGCTTGGTGCTCAGTGGAATGTGGTGCCCGGTGCTCAGTGGAATGTGGTGCTCAGTGGAATGTGGTGCTCAGTGGAATGTGGTGCCCGGTGCTCAGTGGAATGTGGTGCCCGGTGCTCAGTGGAATGTGGTGCCTAGTGCTCAGTGGAATGTGGTGCCCGGTGCTCAGTGAAATGTGGTGCTTGGTGCTCAGTGGAACGTGGTGCTCAGTGGAACGTGGTGCTCAGTGGAACGTGGTGCCTGGTGCTCAGTGGAATTTGGTGCTCAGTGGAACGTGGTGCTCAGTGGAACGTGGTGCCTGGTGCTCAGTGGAATTTGGTGCTCAGTGGAACGTGGTGCTCAGTGGAACGTGGTGCCTGGTGCTCAGTGGAAAGTGGTGCCTAATGCTCAGTGGAATGTGGTGCCTGGTGCTCAGTGGAATATGGGGTGCCTGGTGCTCAGTGGAATGTGGGGTGCCTGGTGCTCAGTGGAATGTGGGGTGCCTGGTGCTCAGTGAAATGTGGTGCCTGGTGCTCAGTGAAATGTGGTGCCTGGTGCTCAGTGAAATGTGGTGCCTGGTGCTCAGTGAAATGTGGTGCCTGGTGCTCAGTGAAATGTGGTGCCTGGTGCTCAGTGGAATGTGGTGCCTGGTGCTCAGTGGAATGAGGTGCTTGGTGCTCAGTGGAATGTGGTGCCCGGTGCTCAGTGGAATGTGGTGCTCAGTGGAATGTGGTGCTCAGTGGAATGTGGTGCCCGGTGCTCAGTGGAATGTGGTGCCCGGTGCTCAGTGGAATGTGGTGCCTAGTGCTCAGTGGAATGTGGTGCCCGGTGCTCAGTGAAATGTGGTGCTTGGTGCTCAGTGGAACGTGGTGCTCAGTGGAACGTGGTGCTCAGTGGAACGTGGTGCCTGGTGCTCAGTGGAATTTGGTGCTCAGTGGAACGTGGTGCTCAGTGGAACGTGGTGCCTGGTGCTCAGTGGAATTTGGTGCTCAGTGGAATGTGGTGCCTGGTGCTCAGTGGAATGTGGTGCCTGGTGCTCAGTGGAATGTGGTGCCTGGTGCTCAGTGGAATGTGGTGCCTGGTGCTCAGTGAAATGTGACATTTTCTCTCTCTCTCTCTCTCTCTCTCTGTCTCTCTCTCTCTCTCTCTCTCTCTCTCTCTGTCTCTCTCTCTCTGTCTCTCTCTCTCTGTCTCTCTCTCTCTCTCTCTCTCTCTCTCTCTCTCTCTCTCTCTCTCTCTCTCTCTCTCTCTCTCTCTCTCTCTCTCTCTCTCTCTCTCTCTCTCTCTCTCTCTCTCTCTCTCTCTCGCATTTTTCTGCTGGGGAATCGGTTCTAAACAGTCTGCAGTATGCTATGTTTGTGTGTTTATTTCCGAGCTGTGCTCTCCCCATTGTCATGTAAATGTGATGTTCTATTAAGCAGATTGATGCTGAGCCATAAAACAGGGGATTCCTATAATGGAGATTGCGGTGAAAGGTGACAGAGATAGAGCGGTGTTTGTCAGACCATGAGACATCCAGAAAATTGGTCTTCTCACAAAATCGTCTGATCGGTTTGAGACTCTCACGAACACAATGGGGTTCTCTGTTTTGCTCTACGACCCCCACAAGCATCTTGGGACTCGTCTGAAGTCAGTACTGCCGATCTGCCAACGTCTATGTAGCTTGCGAACAGTTTGGACTACACACACAAGATGACCCCTCTGACCTCTCGGTTGTTATGCTCTAGGACGCCCACAGGCCTCACAAGACTTGTCTGAAGGTCCCCCGGTACCAATCGAAAACACGTATGGAAGTATATGGAAACTAACATGTTTCCTGATCTTTCGTGTAACTCTCAGCTATAGGATAGACACTTCAGAACAAACGTCCTTTAGAATATTTTTGGGGTGCAATATCTGATGTGAATCTGTTATTCAATGCGTCTGTATGGGCTAATAGCAGTAAGGCCAAATTTAAAATGTTGAATCAAAGATATATCTTTTTTTATTCTCAAAGGGGTCTTAATAATGCCTCTGTCTGTTTCAGCTGTATATATGCATACAGAGAGATAAAGGTGTGTGTGTTTGGTTTTACCATATTTGTGGGGACTAGAAGTTTTCACAAGGAAAATTTGGACAACTGGGGACCTTTCGACTGTCCCCACAAGGATACTAAAAAGAAACGTGTATGTATCTACTTGGTGTGTACGCATGTGAGAAACAATGAAAGCTTACTAGCTAGATAGTAAATGTCATTTTTTGAATTGTGTATTCTATTTTCTCCCAGTGCGATAGTGTTGCTACTGTAGGGGTCTATGTGTGTGAACATGCTCAAAGCTAGGGAACCTAGTCCTCTTTGTTTCTATATAAACATCAGTGTGTGTGTTGTTTCTATTGTTTTTGTTGTTATATTTCATTAGATTTCCAGGCAGGGGTCAGGCTGAGGTCACACATTGCCTGTGATGGTAGACATGAGCACATGTTGTGGGAATGTTTGGTTTAATACATAGAATGTTCCTTTCAAATGTGGAAAGGCGGGATGCAGCAATGTGTTATACAAGATGTGTTACGGCTTATTTGAATGGGATAACACGGTAGTAGTGGCAGTTGATTGGTTGAAATTGTTCTCATATGTTGTTCCTGTCAATTGTTATTTTACCATGTTGTAGCTTTGTTACATTCCTCTCCTGGATTAGCCTAGGCTCTCCAATTGGCCCGCTATATAAATTGATTCAGGAGTTTATGAATAGCAAAAATGCTTGGCAGAAAATACCAGGTGTGATTTGCGAAGCGATGGTTAACTGTCGAAAGGCCCAGAGCGAGAGGGACAGAAAGGGAGAGACAGATAGGGCAAGGCCAACGGGGGCGAGAAACAGAAAGGGAGAGACAGAGAGGGCAAGGCCAACAGGGGCGAGACCCAGAGAAAGTGAGAGAAACAGAAAGGGAGAGACAGAGAGGGCAAGGCCAACGGGGGCGAGACCCAGAGAAAGTGAGAGGGACAGAAAGGGAGAGACAGAGAGGGCAAGGCCAACGGGGGCGAGACCCAGAGAAAGTGAGAGGGACAGAAAGGGAGAGAGAGAGGGCAAGGCCAACGGGGGCGAGACCCAGAGAAAGTGAGAGGGACAGAAAGGGAGAGACAGAGAGGGCAAGGCCAACGGGGGCGAGACCCAGAGAAAGTGAGAGGGACAGAAAGGGAGAGACAGAGAGGGCAAGGCCAACGGGGGCGAGACCCAGAGAAAGTGAGAGGGACAGAAAGGGAGAGACAGAGAGGGCAAGGCCAACAGGGGCGAGACCCAGAGAAAGTGAGAGGGGAGATGGGTAGTAACAACTGGCTGTTCATAGTTGGAACATTTAGGAAGCAGCGTGAATATTAAGGGGGCTTCAACTTCAAAAGCTGTTGATTTGTGTGTGTGTTGGTATCTGGGGGAGGGGAGGATGGGAGAAGGGATGTAAAGTAAATGAGTAGCAGAGAGAGGGGAGAGATGGGTAATATATCTCCTCTGTCTCATTAGGCGCGCAATGAGTCTCAAACATGAACTGTTTTTCATCACTTGAAACAGACCACTCCCAACTATGCCAGGGCTTGTTCTCACAGCACAGCAGCACATATAGTGAACTCTAAAACCATCTCAAAACAACCACTCCTCATCAATGTGTTATGAATGGATTATGAAGTCCTTAAGTAGGTGCCCTTCAAATAAAGAGTTACCTTAATTACTTATAGTTTTATAAAACTCACACATCTCAAATCTTTAGACGTTAATTCCTCTGTTAATTTAGGTCATTTTTCTTATGTCACGACTGGAATCCGTTGCTGCATTCTGTTGTATGAAATGGACTCTTTTGACACGGAGAGAAACCATATAAAGCCTGCTATCCTTAGGCAACAGATGCGCTATGTGATGAGGCAGTGTGGTCGTGCTCCTCCTCACATTCGGGCACTAAAGCTCTCTCTGCTCCAGGATACTGTGTGATGAGGCAGTGTGGTCGTGCTCCTCCTCACATTCGGGCACTAAAGCTCTCTCTGCTCCAGGATACTGTGTGATGAGGCAGTGTGGTCGTGCTCCTCCTCACATTCGAGCAGTAAAGCTCTCTCTGCTCCAGGATACTGTGTGGTCGTGCTCCTCCTCACATTCGAGCAGTAAAGCTCTCTCTGCTCCAGGATACTGTGTGGTCGTGCTCCTCCTCACATTCGAGCAGTAAAGCTCTCTCTGCTCCAGGATACTGTGTGATGAGGCAGTGTGGTCGTGCTCCTCCTCACATTCGAGCAGTAAAGCTCTCTCTGCTCCAGGATACTGTGTGGTCGTGCTCCTCCTCACATTCGAGCAGTAAAGCTCTCTCTGCTCCAGGATACTGTGTGGTCGTGCTCCTCCTCACATTCGAGCAGTAAAGCTCTCTCTGCTCCAGGATACTGTGTGATGAGGCAGTGACAGCAGCAGACCAGGGTTTTAATACTTCAGCTGGACCTGATTAAGCGTGCCTGCCTCAATGAACCAATAGAACAGTTGCAAAAGTGCAAACCCCACCAGGCAGACTAAAGCAAACACTCAAAAGTATTAAAATAAATATTCCAAGTAGTATTTGAACCCTGGTTTGCCTACTACTACTACTACTAAAACGTTCGATTTCCAAACGACGCCAACAGGCTTACTCTACCAGTAAAACTTTAATCTAGAGACTACTCCTCAAGGTTTGTCGAAACCTTGAGAGTAATGATGAATCAGCCTACATCAGCGTTGATAGTGGGTCCTCTGGCTGGGTGTCTGTATGTTGATGCTGTCTGTTTGATTAATGGATGAATGGATTGGCTGCTCGGGCGTCCATAACAGGCTGCTGGTAGTCAGATACAGTACACCCATAACAGGCTGCTGGTAGTCAGATACAGTACACCCATAACAGGCTGCTGGTAGTCAGATACAGTATACCCATAACAGGCTGCTGGTAGTCAGATACAGTACACCCATAACAGGCTGCTGGTAGTCAGATACAGTATACCCATAACAGGCTGCTGGTAGTCAGATACAGTACACCCATAACAGGCTGCTGGTAGTCAGATACAGTATACCCATAACAGGCTGCTGGTAGTCAGATACAGTACACCCATAACAGGCTGCTGGTAGTCAGATACAGTATACCCATAACAGGCTGCTGGTAGTCAGATACAGTATACCCATAACAGGCTGCTGGTAGTCAGATACAGTACACCCATAACAGGCTGCTGGTAGTCAGATACAGTACACCCATAACAGGCTGCTGGTAGTCAGATACAGTACACCCATAACAGGCTGCTGGTAGTCAGATACAGTACACCCATAACAGGCTGCTGGTAGTCAGATACAGTACACCCATAACAGGCTGCTGGTAGTCAGATACAGTACACCCATAACAGGCTGCTGGTAGTCAGATACAGTACACCCATAACAGGCTGCTGGTAGTCAGATACAGTACACCCATAACAGGCTGCTGGTAGTCAGATACAGTACACCCATAACAGGCTGCTGGTCGTCAGATACAGTACACCCATAACAGGCTGCTGGTAGTCAGATACAGTACACCCATAGCAGGCAATGATAGATACAGCATTACATCCATAGCAGGCCAGGGTGCCAGATTCACCCACTGTGATACATCACTGTATGAACGTGGGGATAAGGAGGTGAATCGACTGTGGAAATGTATTTTGTGTGTGAGGGCTGTTAGACTGTCAGAATGCAGGCAACTGTTAGTGTTTGTTTGCCCCCCTGCTAATGCACTGTGCCTCTTCTCTCAGCACGACCCAGCAATAACATATATAGTTCCGTGTGTGTGTGTGTGTGTGCGTGTGTGTGCGGATGAATGGATTTATGGATCCATCCTCTCTGACTACCTAACACAACCGGCTAACAGTTTACACACCGATTCATCAGTGCTTTGTAAATCAATACGATAGTAGTAGTTTTCCTACCTTGCTTTTCAACTAAGGTGTACAAATAGACGAGCAAACTGAAAGAGACAAGTGTTCAGTCTTTCCTTCTGCCTCTTCTTCCTGAATGGAAATGGCATTGACCCCAACCCTGGCCTCATCATACCCAGCCAGCTTGTTACAGTACTGAAGCTTTGACGGTGTGAATGAAAAGCAATAAAAGCTTATTAGAGTGAGTTATTTGCAGACATGTTTGATATTAAAGAGACAGTCCAGATTCCATTTCATGCAGTTATTCCCTCCATGTGAGTGTCCCAACGTTGCAGGGACTGCCACACGAAGGGAATAACTTCAAGGGAGGAAAAGCACTTGAACATTCGTTTACAAAGCGCTGATGAATCAGTGTGTTAACTGTTAGCCGGTTGTGTGTAGGACTGTCACACATACACACACACACACACTGTATAAATGGTGGTACAGTTTGTTCTAATACATCATTCAGTATCCTACTCTATTTCACACGCATGTTTTATGCTCCATTGCACGGGCAACATCTGCAGTGCCTGTTTTGTTCTGTTCGCTCCAACAGGGTCCTCTTTGGCAATGACAAGGAGCGGAATGTTCGCTAATGAGACTGGTACTCGGGCTAGCAACACTCCACCACCACGTTTCATATTCACCCTGAGGTTCTGAAGTGTTGAACCTTTCTGCTGGCTCTTTAATCTGGAATGGATGAATGGCCAGGAGCCTCGCGGTACGGGGGGAGGCTTGGGGGCGTCTCCCAACAGGTCCCCATATTGAGGAAGTGCAATGTGAAGGGAAAAGGGTGCCGCTTGGAAGCAACTGAGATGGTTGCAGCTCAGCTCTCCTCAGCTCTTTCAGAGGCGTATTTCACATGTAATTGGCTCTATGAGGTGGATACCTGAGAGGCAAACCTGGGGTTGTGAGAGGCTCAGTTGACCATTTATATTATAGAAATACCCTTCCTGCTTCTCCTTCTTCCTGCTTCAGACTAAAGTTTTAATTTCCCAAGGTGCACGCCGGTAGTTGATTTTACTCTCCGTAAACCCACCTAGTCCTGGGCTCAGAATATGGAGATGTGTGTGTTGCTCGGGGCTTAGGCTCAGCCAGGTCCTCTTGTGTGATAGTTGAATGCGTTTAGAGATTGGACTGTCAGAATGGAGATGGAAGACTGTAGTGTGTTTGGTAACAGAGCTGTTTCTCCACCTGTTTCATTGTAATCTCCACCTCAGAGTCCCTCCTCCCCTGTGCTACTCTGTCTCCCCTGACAAGCTAGTGCCTGATCTGCTGGATCGGGACCATCTTGTATCTCATTATAGGGTCTTTCAAGGAACTTTCTAATAGCACAATCCTGTGCAATGGTAATGAGAACCACAGGAGGTCTTGAGAAGGACTGGCTAGAGACTAAAATGGTTAATGTAAGGAATAGAAAGAGATTTAAAAACCAGAAGAGTGCATAGAATACCATTAATCACATAGCGCATCAGTGTTTCCCCTATATTCATTTAGCAGCGGTGGTCTGCTAAATTGTTGCTACTGCTGCAAACAATATGATGTAATTTACAAAATATTTTTGGGCACTTTTAAAATGGATTATCGTTGGCTCAATGACTGGAAGTCATGCTACCGTTTCCAACACGGCTGAAAACTCCCCTAGGGGAAACACTGCACATGCTTTGCCTTATCATCTCAAAGTTTTCTAACAGCAATATAATATAACACGGTCATCTTTAAAGTTTGCACTTGGTTGCCTCGTTTTGTCAACTGACCTGACGCTGAACTCTGAACTCTGACACATCCTTTACATCCTGCTGAGCAGCTCTCACCGGCAACACTTGAATTGGTTTTCCATTGCCTCAAGTCAACTGTTCCTGCGTGGGCTAATGGAATACGAAATTCAATGTACATGTTTGCAGAGCCAGCAGCTCAATCTATATCTTTTTTTGTTTATTTGCTTCACTAAAGTCATTAATCATTAACTTGTCTGTCTGTGCGTGAGGCACAATGAGGTAAATATTTGTATAAAACAGGATGGGTTTAATTGCTATTGAAATACTCTGGCATATTGAAAATATAACTTCAGACTTAACACATGTTTAAGTCTAAAGTTATATATTATTAAGTTCAATATTATTTCCACATCCCTAAATTCTATGTACATATTACCCACAGAATTGTAATGATATATTTGTAAGGTATTTTCTGACTAATGAACAGTGGGGGAAGATTATGCCGAAGGGCAATAGGCTGTATTCCAACCTACTGTATGCTGACACCGTAGACATGTGCCAGGGGCTGTGGCTTCGAGCGCTAGAGCAACCTCGGTCGCCCACGTGCTTGAACTCATATTTGTCTGTGTGTTGCATGTACATTTGTTGCTCAGGCATGTGTTGCATCAGTTTCTCTGATGTGTCCTTCTATGTCCTCAGAGTTCCGGTGGGTCCAGGGAGATGTGTGTGAGGTCCAGCTGATGGTCTACAACCCCATGCCCTTTGAACTCCGCGTGGAGCACATGGTGAGGGAAGCACTACTTCTGGATACTACAACAACACCACAACTTAATAAAAGTCCCTGAAAAGAAGTTGTCAGGGCCCCTCGGGGTAAAATAAACTACCCTCATCACATCAGGGGCAAGCCATTCAACAGTGATAATGTCTTGCAGTTATCTTTGATGACCTCATTAAAGTCGAGCTAAAAGCCCTGTTCGGACACTTTAATGCAGTCATGATGGTACAGGACAGGGCCAGAAACTGGGCCATCCTTCTCCACTGACACTAAGTGTACTGGAACAATGTAGGAGGAGTGAACCCATGTGCTGTTATTACGGTTTATAGTTCTCCTGCTATTTATCCACACTGCCGCTAATAAGGTAATGAGAGGAAATGGCCATTTTTCCTCCCCTCTCCTTTTTCTTATACACTCTCTCTCTCTCTCTCTCTCTCTGTCTCTCTCTCTCTGTCTCTCTCTCTCTGTCTCTCTCTCTCTGTCTCTCTCTCTGTCTCTCTCTCTCTGTCTCTCTCTGTCTCTCTCTGTCTCTCTCTGTCTCTCTCTGTCTCTCTCTGTCTCTCTCTCTCTCTGTCTCTCTCTGTCTCTCTCTGTCTCTCTCTGTCTCTCTCTCTCTGTCTCTCTCTGTCTCTCTCTCTCTCTGTCTCTCTCTGTCTCTCTCTGTCTCTGTCTCTCTCTCTCTGTCTCTCTCTCTCTCTGTCTCTCTCTCTCTCTCTCTCTCTCTCTCGCTCTCTCTCTCTCTCTGTCTCTCTCTCTCTCTCTCTCTCTCTCTCTCTGTCTCTCTCTGTCTCTCTCTCTCTCTCTGTCTCTCTCTCTCTGTCTGTCTCTCTCTCTCTGTCTCTCTCTGTCTCTCTCTGTCTCTCTCTGTCTCTCTCTCTGTCTGTCTGTCTCTCTCTCTGTCTCTCTCTCTCTGTCTCTCTCTGTCTCTCTCTGTCTCTCTCTCTCTCTGTCTCTCTGTCTCTCTCTCTCTCTCTGTCTCTCTCTCTCTGTCTCGCTCTCTCTGTCTCTCTCTCTCTCTCTCTCTCCCTGTCTCCCTGTCTCTCTGTCCCCCCCCCCCCCCCTCTGATTGCTTGCACTGTCTCACACACTTTTGTCTTTCTTGATATGTCTGTGTGGTTTAAGCTCTCTCTCTCAGGATCACTCATGCATTTGATTGTTGAATCAAACCACTTTGCTACTCGATGATGGAAGTGTTTGTTTACGGATGCACCGATGTGGCACAGACGGCATTGAGACGCACAGCAATCATCTGCCTCTGTCTACATACACACGCACACACAAGCACGCACAAGCACACACACAACAGCCATACTGTATCGTCACGAGGCGCTGCTCGCTGTGTGCTTGAAACTGATGCAGCCCTTAATTGGACACTAGAGCGCAAATGGCCATGGAAGGGCATATGTATGTGTGTGTGTGTGTGTGTGTTTAATGTCTGACTGTGCACAATGACAGGAGCCCCAGGGCCTGTCATGTCCAAGGTGTTGCTGTATGTACCTGGTTGGGCCTGGGTAATTATCAACCTCTGGCATGTCGGAGCAGAATGAAGTGTGTCTGTGTGTCTATGTGTGTTTAAAACACGTGTTTTGAGGCGCCAGGAGAGTGGAAGGTCAAACCGCGATGAGGGATTATTTTCTTTGCTGTCGAGGGGGTCCTAAAACTGTCACTTAGCCAGCGAAGAGACAGACACACACACACACACACACACACACACACTCATCATTAGCCACTGACTCCCCACCTGCGGATGGATAGATGGAAGCACAGATGGAGACAGAGACCCCGTCCTTTTTTACCTCCCTGGCAGCTGGCAGCCTGAGGTGTTATGTGATACAGTACAGGTGGCATGCAGGGTGACTTGTCCTCAACACAAAATATGGTGTTCATCATGACCTGACTTGACCTGCCCTGAGTTCACACACAATGTTTTATATTCAGTACTCTAGTTACGCTTGATTGAGCATTCCTGGCACAATGAAACCAACGGAATAGTCCCTAAAGTGCAAACCCTGTTCATCTGTCACTCCAGGCAACCTCAACCAGACTATGAAAGTCTATGAAAGAAATCCAATAGTATTTAAACCCAGGTATGTTGATGGCAGCGACAGGCAGGCTGCTGCTGAGTGTTCCTCGCCTAATGCAGGAACCATGGAGAGATGGTTTGAGAGATGGAGGGGCGAGATGGAGAGATGGTTTGAGAGATGGAAGGGAGAGATGGAGGGGATAGATTGGAGAGATGGTTTGAGAGATGGAGGGGATAGATGGAGGGGAGGGATGGAGGTGAGAGATGGAGGTGAGAGATGGAGGTGAGAGATGGAGGTGAGAGATGGAGGTGAGAGATGGAGGGGAGAAATGGAGGTGTTAGATGGAGGGGTTAGATGGAGGTGTTAGATGGAGGGGTTAGATGGAGGGGAGAAATGTAGGGGATGGATGGAAGGGATAGATGGAGGGGAGGGATGGAGGGGAGAGATGGAGGGGAGAGATGGAGGGGATGGATGGAGGGGATAGATTGGAGAGATGGTTTGAGAGATGGAGGGGATAGATGGAGGGGAGGGATGGATGGGAGAGATGGAGGGGATAGATGAAGGGGTTAGATGGAGGGGAGAAATGGAAGGGTTAGATGGAGGGGATGGATGGAGGGGAGAGATGGAGGGGATAGATTGGAGAGATGGTTTGAGAGATGGAGGGGATAGATGGAGGGGAGGGATGGAGGGGATAGATGGAGAGATGGGGTGAGAGATGGAGGGGATGGATGGAGGGGATGGATGGAGGGGATGGATGGAGGGGAGAGATGGAGGGGATGGATGGAGGGGATGGATGGAGGGGAGAGATGGAGGGGATGGATGAAGGGGTTAGATGGAGGGGAGAAATGGAGGGGATGGATGGAGGGGATGGATGGAGGGGAGAAATGTAGGGGATGGATGGAAGGGATGGATGGAGGGGATGGATGGAGGAGAGAGATGGAGGGGAGAGATGGACGGGATAGATGGAGGGGAGAGATGGAGGGGAGAGATGGAGGGGATAGATTGGAGAGATGGTTTGAGAGATGGAGGGGATAGATGGAGGGGATAGATGGAGAGATGGAGGTGAGAGATGGAGGGGATGGATGGAGGGGATGGATGGAGGGGATAGATGGAGGGGATAGATGGAGGGGAGAGATGGAGGGGAGAAATGGAGGGGATGGATGGAGGGGGGAGATGTAGGGAATAGATGGAGGGGATAGATGGAGAGATGGTTGGAGAGATGGAGGGGAGAGATGGATGGGATAGATGGAGAGATGGAGGGGATAGATGGAGAGATGGAGGGGATAGATGGAGGGGATGGAGAGATTGTTTGAGAGATGGATAGATGGAGAGATGGTTAGAGAGATGGAGGGGAGAGATGGAGGGGATAGATAGAGGGGATAAATGGAGGGATGGAGGGGAGAGATGGTTGGAGGGATGGAGGGGATAGATGGAGAGATGGAGGGGATAGATGGAGAGATGGTTGGAGGGATGGAGGGGATAGATGGAGAGATGGAGGGGATAGATGGAGAGATGGAGGGGATGGATGGAATAGATGGAGAGATGGAGGGGAGAGATGGTTGGAGGGATGGAGGGGATAGATGGAGAGATAGAGGGGAGAGATGGAGAGATGGTTGGAGGGATGGAGGGGATAGATGGAGAAATGGAGGGGATAGATGGAGAGATGGAGGGGATAGATGGAGAGATGGAGGGGATAGATGGAGAGATGGAGGGGTTAGATGGAGGGGATGGAGAGATGGTTGGAGGGATGGAGGGGATAGATGGAGAGATGGTTGGAGGGATGGATGGGATAGATGGAGAGATGGAGGGGAGAGATGGAGGGGATAGATGGAGAGATGGAGGGGTTAGATGGAGGGGATGGAGAGATGGTTGGAGGGATGGAGGGGATAGATGGAGAGATGGAGGGGATAGATGGAGAGATGGTTGGAGGGGATAGATGGAGAGATGGAGGGGATAGATGGAGAGATGGTTGGAGGGATGGAGGGGATAGATGGAGAGATGGAGGGGATAGATGGAGAGATGGAGGGGATAGATGGAGGGGATGGAGAGATGGTGGGAAAGATGGAGGGGATAGATGGAGAGATGGAGGGGATGGATGGGATATATGGAGAGATGGAGAGATGGTTGGAGGGATGGAGGGGATAGATGGAGAGATGGAGGGGATAGATGGAGAGATGGAGGGGTTAGATGGAGGGGATGGAGAGATGGTTGGAGGGATGGAGGGGATAGATGGAGAGATGGAGGGGATAGATGGAGAGATGGAGGGGTTAGATGGAGGGGATGGAGAGATGGTTGGAGGGATGGAGGGGATAGATGGAGAGATGGAGGGGATAGATGGAGAGATGGAGGGGTTAGATGGAGGGGATGGAGAGATGGTTGGAGAGATGGAGGGGATAGATGGAGAGATGGAGAGATGAAGGGGATGGATGGAGGGGATAGATGAGAGATGGAGGGGAGAGATGGAGGGGAGAAATTGAGAGATTGGGGGGAGAGATGGCGAGATGGAGGGGAGAGATGGAGGTACTCACCTAAAAGGCCGACATGCCACTGGTTGAGAGAAGTTGTCATTATTTTTAGGCAGAATTATGTGAGGTTTTATGTGTTGTTGGAGGTGCATCTTGGTCAGTTTAGCTCAGAAAATGCCGCCCTCGTCAATTTGCCAGCATAGGTGGCAGCCTAATCCTGCCTAATGAGCGGCCCGGCCTGGCTCCCACCTCATAAACAATCTCACATTGGATAGGCATGTAAGTGGTTGTTTACCTGAGGTCGAAATGAAGTTGTTTGTGTACTTGCAAAGATCTCTTAGTTATTATTGATTATGAGTATAGATAAAAGTAGTATCACCTGGTGTGAGTGACGCTTTACATGTTAGCCTTCTTTTGAAGTCCTGTAAATCATTTCAACTTTAGGGTTCAAGGATGGAAGACTCAAACTGTTATGATGGATGTAGATAATTTGGTGTGCAAAATGAGAAACTAGAATGAATCATCCATATTTGAGAGGCTGCTGCTCAGACTAGCCCATGTGTTCTGTCTGGTTGTCCCTCTCCACAGAGTGAGGTCTCTAGCCTAGACAAACACATTCTGAAGGAAAGGTTACTGTAAAGTAGAATGAAGTGACTTCCCTATCAGAGCTGGCTCATTAGTGTCTGACAGCGTTACGCGCACCAGCGCCTCATGAAACTCACCTGGACTCCATCCGCTCCTTGATTACCTTCCCTATATCTGTCTCTCCCCTTGGTTCCTTCCCCAGGCGTTATTGTTTCTGTTCCAGTTTCACGTCTGTGCGTTGTTCGTGTTTTGTATTATGTTTCATTTAAAAAATTAAATCACTCACTCCCTGAACTAGCTTCCCGACTCTCAGCACACATCGTTACAATTAGTAATACATGTACAGAACCAGTCAGAAGTTTGGACACGCCTACTCATTGAAGGGTTTTTCTTTATTTTTACTAGTTTCTACGTTGTAGAATAATAGTGAAGACATCAAAAATATGAAATAATACATATGGAATCATGTAGTAACCCAAAATGTGCTAAACAAACCAAAATATATTTGAGATTCTTCAAAGTAGCCACCCTTTGCCTTGATGACAGCTTTGCACACTCTTGACATTCTCTCAACCAGCTTCATGAGGCCGTCACCTGGAATGCATTTCAATTAACAGGTGTGCCTTGTTAATTTGTGGAATTTATTTCCTGCGTTTGAGCCACTCAGTTGTGTTGTGACAAGGTAGGGGTGGTATACAGAAAATAGTCCTATTTGGTAAAAGACCAAGTCCGTATTATGGCATGAACAGCTCAAAAAAATCAAAATGAAAGAAAAACCATTGAATGAGTAGGTGTGTCCAAACTGTTGGTACTTTACATGATGCGCTGATGATGAGAGAACTATTAGGTTACTGAACCATGCAGTTCTAACGATATGATCAGGCTAACTAACTACACACACACCACACCACGTCACACACCACACCACACACACCAGACTGATCGTTAACAATAGCGAGTCGGGCTAATTAACCTTTTCAAGAATGGATGCAAATGAGTTATTTCCAATAGGTTAACTTTGATATTTGTTTTCCAATAAAGGGGTGTAATCTTTATTCTCTCTCTAAAGTAGCAAGAGGGATGGCTTTGTACATTACTGTCACGCCACCAGAGAGGCTCTCTATGACTGGAGACATATATATATATATATAATGGTCTCCTCCGTGGCGTCACCCAGCCAGCCTAATGATCAGAGACTAGATGTGATGTGCATTTGACCACCTATATAACTGATGAAGATGCTTCACTAGCATATTTCTCTCTGAGATAGTCGAACCTCCCGATCTCCCCCACTGTGTTACTGTGTAGGACTAATTTCCAATCTCTCCTCCTCTCCTCCTACAGCAGAACAGACAGCCTTCAATTTACACTGTTGGTGTGTGTGTGTGTGTGTGTGTGTGTGTGTGTGTGTTTTTCTAGTTTCCTCCTTTCTCTCTCACAGTGAGAACAAGAGCAATTTTCTCCGTGGGAGATGGCGGTGCCTGCTTGGGCTCCAGGATATCAGGGCTAGATTAGGATGATGGATTACAGGGAACACTGGTAACTGCTCTCACGAACCCTACCTCCCATCACAGCACTATGGTACTGAGGCCTGAGACAACCTCCCTCCCACCAGCTCACTGAGAGGCTAGGTTTCAATACTCTTATGTGGTTTCCTCTCCTATCTTACAGTGTTTCCCAACTCCGGTCCTCCAGTACCCCCAACCGTACATCTTTTTGCTGTAGCCCTGGACAAACGCACCTCATTCAACTTGTCAGTGACTTGATTAGTTGACAAGTAGAATCCGGTGTGCTTGTCTGGGGCCGCAATGAAAACGTTGGGGCTACTCAAGCACCAGACTTGGGAAACACTGCTTTATGATATCGGGCTATTAGATTACCATGATTGATTATAGGGATCTCTGGAAACTACTGTGGGGCTGGATTTCTATACTCTGAAGTTGCTTCCTCTCCTCCTCCTCCATTCCTTCATCTGCAGTTATGGTAGGAACATTACAGGGAGCAGTGGAAACAACTGCCACCCACTACGGCACTGGGACAATTATGGGGTTTCTCTCATCATGTCACATTAGAACAGTGGAATCTGATTCATTAGATTCACTTGATTTAGTTTCGAAGTGAATTTAACGCTTATCAAGTCAGTTGTGACACTAAATTACATTGACAGGTGTCTGTGCGCTATTTTATGATCATTTTAGCGACTAAGATGTCCTGTTGTTCCAGTTTAACCGTTGCTTCATGCTCAGTCTCTGTTTGTGTTTAATTAATAGGGCCGATTTTGAAGTGGAATTATTTGACACTCTTCGATAACATAGTATCAAGTCATTTTAATGAAGCTCCACTGATAGCATACATTTTAATGAACAACTGCATTGTATGTCAATATATTATTAATATATATATGTGTGTGTGTACAGTTGAAGTCGGACGTTTACATACACTTAGGTTGGAGTCATTAAAACTCGTTTTTCAACCACTCCACAAATGTCTTGTGTCGAGTCAAGGTCGAGTCAAGGTATTGGAGTGGCCATCACAAAGCCCTGACCTCAATCCTATAGAAAATTTGTGGGCAGAACTGAAAAAGCGTGTGCGAGCAAGGAAGCCTACAATTCTGACTCAGTTACACCAGCTCTGTCAGGAGGAATGGGCCAAAAATCACCTAACTTATTGTGGGAAGCTTGTGGAAGGCTAACCAAAACATTTGACCCAAGTTAAACAATTTAAAGGCAATGCTACCAAATACTAATTGAGTGTATGGCCCGTCAGGAAGTCCAGGATCCAGTTGCAGAGGGAGGTGTTTAGTCCCAGGGTCCTTAGCTTAGTGATGAGCTTTGAGGGCACTATGGTGTTGAACGCTGTGCTGTAGTCTATGAACATCATTCTCATGTAGGTGTTCCTTTTGTCCATGTGGGAAAGGGCAGTTTGGAGTGCGATTGAGATTGCGTCATCTGTGGATCTGTTGGGGCGGTATGCGAATTGGAGTGGGTCTAGGGTATCCGGAGGGTGCTGTTGATCTGAGTCATGACCAGCCTTTGAAAGCACTTCATGGCTACCAACATGAGTGCTAGTCATTTAGTCAGGTGACCTTCGCTTCCTTGGGCACAGGCACTATGGTGGTCTGCTTGAAACATGTAGGTATTACAGACTCGGTCAGGGAGAGGTTGAAAATGTCAGTGAGGACACTTGCAGTTGGTCCGCACGTGCTTTGAGTACACGTCCTGGCCATCTGGCCCCGCAGCTTTGTGAATGTTGTCCTGTGTAAAGGTCTTGCTCACATCGACTACAGAGAGCGTTATCACACAGTCGTTCAGAACAGCTGGTGCTCTTGTGCATGCTTCAGTGTTGCTTGCCTCTAAGCGTGCATAAAATACATCTAGCTCGTCTTGTAGGCTCGCGTCTCTGGGCAGCTCACGTCTAGGTTTCCGTTTGTTGGCCCTAATATTTTTCAGATGCTAGATGCGGATGTTGCCTGTAATCCATGGCTTCTGGTTGGGATATTTACGCATGGTCACTGTGGGGACGACGTTGTCGATGCACTTATTGATGAAGCTGGTGACTGATGTGGTATACTCCTCAATGCCATTGTATGATTCCCGGAACATATTCCAGTCTGTGCTAGCAAAACAGTACTGTAGAGTAGCATCCACATCATCTGACCACTTCCATATTGAGCGAGTCACTAATACTTCCTGCTTTAGTTTTTGCTTATAAGCAGATTTGCAGATGGTCAGATTTGCGAAATGGAGGGTGGGGGAGGGCTTTGAATGCATCTCTGTGTGTGGAGTAAAGGTGGCCTTGAGGTTTTTTTCCTCTGGTTGCTCATGTGACATGCTGGTAAAAATTTTGTAAAACTGATTACATTTTTTCTGCATTAAAGTCCCCGGTCACTAGGAGAGCCGCTTCTGAATGAGCATTTTCTTGTTCGCTAATGGCCTTTTTGAGTTGGTTGAGTGCGTTGTTAGTGCCAGCATCAGTCTGTGGTTGTAAATAGACGGCTATGAATAATATAGATGAAAACTCTCTTGGTACATAGTGTGGTCTTCAGCTTATCATAAGGTACTCTACCTCAGGCGAGCAATACTGTACCTTGAGGCTTTTTTAATATTAGGCATCGCTCACCAGCTATTATTGACAAATAGACACACACCCCACCCCTCGTCTTACCAGATGTATCTTCTCTGTTCTGCCGGTGCATGTAATATCCCGCCAGCTATATTATCCGTGTTGTCATTCAGCCACGACTCGATGAAACATAAGATACTACAGTTTTTAGTGTCCCATTGGTAGGATAATCTTAATTGTAGCGTATACATTTTATTTTCCGATGATTGCACGTTAGTCAGTAAAACGGATGGTAGTGGGAGTTTACTCACTCGCGTACGGTTTCTCAGAAGGCAGCCCGACCTGCGCTCCATTTACCTCCGTCTTTTCTTCACGCAAATGAGGGGGATTTGGCCCTGTTCCCGGGAAAGCAGTATATCCTTCTCGTCGGACTTGTTAAAGGAAAAAGCTTCTTTCAGTTCGAGGTGAGTCATCACTGTTCTGATGTCCAGAAGTCATTTTTGGTCATAAGAGATGGCACCATCAACATTATTCACAAAATAAGTAAAAAAATAAGTTACAAACAATGCAAAAAAACAAACAAATTAGCACAGTTGGTTAGGAGCATGTAAAATGTTAGCTATCCTCTTCGGCGCCATCTTATCACGACACAACTGATTGACTCAAATACATTAAGAAGGAAAGAAATTCCACAAATTAACTTTTAACAAGGCACACCTGTTAATTGAAATGCATTCCAGAGAGAGAATGCCAAGAGTGTGCAAAGGGTGGCTACTTTGAAGAATCTCAAATATATTTTGATTTAACAGTCTTTTGGTTACTATGTGATTCAGCTCCACTAAACCCCTCCCATCTATCTCTGAACAGCATCCAGTTTTGATTTCTATTTGCCATATATTTTTCAACTGTGCTGTGATGTTTCACAAAAGTTCTGAACCTTTCTATTCTCATAGATTCTACAGATTGTAAATTAAAGATACAATTTTTGATCGATTGACTGTGAATATTCAAATTACCCAGCAGTGCTATTTGCAGAGTTTGCTCCAGGTAAGCGTTGCAATTCCTCAGTCATTCCTGAAACTGCCACCAAAAACAAGCTACATATGGACAGTACCAAAACAAATTATCTAATGATTCTGTCTCTTCGCAGCAGAATCTGCAGAGCTGGGATGGTTGTACCCCCCATTTATATAACATTCTATTATAATTTTATTGAAAAATTAAGTATAGTCACTATTAGTTTTATGAATTATACTCAATGGTAACCTGATTTAACGAGTAATTTCACTGACTAATCTGTTGTCCTCTGTCCTGTCCAGGGTTTGCTGACGTCGGGCGTGGAGTTTGAGGCCCTGCCTGCTGCCCTGTCTCTCCCTGCGGAGTCTGGGCTCTACCCCGTCACCCTGGTGGGGGTCCCACGCACCGCAGGCAACATCAACATCAACGGTGAGTCTAGCACAACTTTACCCGTACAAATGAACACTGCTTACACAGGAAAGAGCATCATTGAAATGGAGATGGCTTCCTCCCTGACAACTTACTTTTACCAAATACAAAGATTGGTTATTAATAGGCGTTCTTTTGATTAAATTATCAGTCATTTTGGGACAAATCATGTGCAGATTTTTCACTAAAATGTAAAAACATTGATGTGTGCCGTGACGACCAGCAGACAGACCTCATGTTCTCTGCCTCCATTCTTAAACAGGTTTGTAACGGTTTTCCTCCTGGGAAGGAGAGGCGGACCAAAATGCAGCGTGGTTATAGTTCATGTTTTTAATATAGGAAAACTCAACATGAACATAACAAAAAAAATAAATGTGGCAAAACCGAAACAGCCCTATCTGGTGCAACAAACACAAAGACAGGAAACAACCACCCACAAAACCCAACACAAAACAGGCTACCTAAATATGGTTCCCAATCAGAGACAATGACTAACACCTGCCTCTGATTGAGAACCATATCAGGCCCAAACACAGAAACAGACAAACTAGACATCCAACATAGAATGCCCACTCAGATCACACCCTGACCAAACAAAACATAGAAACATACAAAGCAAACTATGGTCAGGGTGTGACAAGGTTAAACGAGGACAAAGAGACATGTCAGTTCATCTCAGCTTTGTTAACCTCAGTAGCTTGGGATATTAGGGTAGCTTTAATTCCTATGATCGACATAGTCATTGAGTCTTAATCTTGCACCACAGTAATTGCCTGTAATTTTGTCCCCATGGTTAAGACAAGTGACTTGATTGTCTTTCTCCAGAGGATGGGGTGGGGGTTAATTGTGTGTGTGGGGTTAATAGAGGAGGGTCTCAGATTGTGTTGTAAACCTTTCTAATGTCACAACAGGAGCCCCAACTATAGACTCACAGTTCTGCTTGTCCCATTTATATTACATGAATAGGTAAGACTGTTTTCAACATAGGATGATTGGGTAGAAATCCTTCATGTGTGTTCTCAATGTCAAGTTATTGCAGTGCTTGTTAGTCCTTGGTTTTTTAGGGCACTGACTTTTACCTCTCCTTTTCCCTACTGTCTGTAGGCTACCACACGTCAGTGTTTGGTGTGACCAGTGACTGTCTCCTGGACGGTCTACCCAGTGTGAGGACCAGTGGCTGTGTGGTGGAGGTCATTCCATCATTACCCCGTCTCCAGCTCAGCACCTCTCTACCACGGTGAGACACCCTCCTCCCTAACTCCTAAATACTGCACCCGATGGAGCATCCAGCTAGGGAGGGGTAGGTACTCACTTTGCTCAGTCAGAGCCACTTTCAAAATGAGTGACTGGTAGTGGGGTTTCTGGACCAAAAACACAACAAGCTCCCAACCGCATCTTGATACTTTTAGTTGGTGATAATTCACAGCCGCCGTCCCTAGACAGGCCGTTCTCTTCACGGGCTCTTTTCTGCAAGACAGTCATCCTACTTTTAAATGACCTGCTGGGACCTCTGTAATTACTAAGAACTTAAGTCATCGTTTATACCTTGATGATTACAGGTTCTGTATCTTAGTAGTGAGAGAATGTTGGATAGATAGATAGATATGCTTTCTCTTCAGCCTCGTCGCTTGCTGCTGGACAATAACATTACAAAAGACATAATTCAGAATAGGACCTTGCCGTGCTCATCCCAATCTGCCTCTTTAGCTGTAATCTATCTCTCTCTCTCTCCATCCTCTTCCTTTTGTACCTCTTTCTTTCACGTCTGGTTCCCCTTCCCAATAGCCAGGGCCGTGAATATGTGTGTTTCTTTATTTGTGTGTGTGAGTGCTTGCGCTCACGCTCAAGATAGCATCATGCAAGTGTGTGTAGATTTGCATGCAGTGCAGTGGCCAACATCAAGACTCAAAGTCTCAGACCCCCTGTGGAGCAGTACACATTATATGAATAACTTTTTAAAAAAAAAGTGAAATCTTATATATTTTGGCTGCTGTGTATATTATCACATTTGTTTTATTTGACTATTATTTATTCCAAATCATCTCATCAGAAAATGAAAATGAACCAACATTTCGGTAAATCGCTCAGCGCTGTCTGAAGACATGTCTTAACCCTTACCCTCCTGTATCCCCCTCCAGGTCAGCCCACCCCCTCCGGCCCTCTAAAGAGGAGTTGTCCAGCAGTGTGTCTGTCCAGCTCTTTAACGGAGAGACCCAGCAGCTGACCATCACTCTGGAGAACATCGGCTCTGAAGACCTGGAGACACTGGAGGTCACCTCCAAGACCTGCAATACTAAAGGTCAGGGTTGAGACAACACACACACACACACACACACACACACTTCAATTCAAGGGACTTTATTGGCATGTGAGACATGTGTTAACATTGCCAAAGCAAGTGAGGTAGATAATATACAAAAGTGAAATAAACAATAAAACATTTATAGTAAACATTACACATACAGAAGTTTCAAAACAATAAAGACATTACACATGTCATATTATATATACAGTGGGGCAAAAAAGTATTTAGTCAGCCACCAATTGTGCAAGTTCTCCCACTTAAAAAGACGAGAGAGGCCTGTAATTTTCACCAAAGGTACACTTCAACTATGACAGACAAAATGAAAAAAAAAATCCAGAAAATCACATTGTAGAATTTTTAATAAATGAATTTGCAAATGATGGTGGAAAATAAGTATTTGGTCACCTACAAACAAGCAATATTTCTGGCTCTCACAGACCTGTAACTTCTTCTTTAAGAGGCTCCTCTGTCCTTCACTCGTTACCTGTATTAATGGCACCTGTTTGAACTTGTTATCAGTATAAAAGACACCTGTCCACAACCTCAAACAGTCACACTCAGATCTAGGTGCTGCTGTAGGCCCTCCTTGGTTGGGAACAGATCTAGGTGCTGCTGTAGGCCCTCCTTGGTTGGGAACAGATCTAGGTGCTGCTGTAGGCCCTCCTTGGTTGGGAACAGATCTAGGTGCTGCTGTAGGCCCTCCTTGGTTGGGAACAGATCTAGGTGCTGCTGTAGGCCCTCCTTGGTTGGGAACAGATCTAGGTGCTGCTGTAGGCCCTCCTTGGTTGGGAACAGATCTAGGTGCTGCTGTAGGCCCTCCTTGGTTGGGAACAGAAGCACCAGACCATCAGCAAACAGTAGACATTTTATTTTACCTTTATTTAACTAGGCAAGTCAGTTAAGAACAACAGTAGACATTTGACTTCAGATTCTAGTAGGGTGAGGCCGGGTGCTGCAGACTTTTCTAGTGCCCTCGCCAATTCGTTAATTTGTACAGTTGAAGTCGGAAGTTCACATTCACCTTAGCCAAATACATTTAAACTCAGTTTTTCACAATTCCTGACATTTAATCCTAGTAAAAAATTCCCTGTCTTAAGTCAGTTAGGATCACCACTTTATTTTATGAATGTGAAATGTCAGAATAATAGTGGAAAGAATAATTTATTTAAGCTTTTATTTCTTTCATCACATTCCCAGTGGGTCAGAAGTTTACATTCACTCAATTAGTATTTGGTAGCATTGCCTTTAAATTGTTTAACTTGGGTCAAATGTTTCGGTTAGCCTTCCACAAGCTTCCCACAATAAGTTGGGTGAATTTTGGCCCATTCATCTTGGCAGAGCTGGTGTAACTGAGTCAGGTTTGTAGGCCTCCTTGCTCGCACACACCTTTTCAGTTCTGCCCACAAATGTTCTATAGGATTGAGGTCAGGGTTTTGTGATGGCCACTCCAATACCTTGACTTTGTTCTCCAAAAAGTACAACTGTAGTCTACTTGTGGTGCAGGGTTTGAATTGAATTGAAATGACCCACCCGCTCTGTCAGAGCTGTGGTTTACCAGTGGGCTTGTAGAGGGCTGCAATTCAACACACACACACCTTTCCTTTTGAAGTTGCCTAGGAAACTGATGTGATTAGCAAAATGGCTGTGGTAGAAGTGGGAATGTGGAGTGGCTTGCCAGTACTGTGCTGATGTAGTACCTTTACCAGCCTACACACACACCCCTGTCCTTATTTCCACTGCAGCGATTACATGGTTGTACCACTGACTGCATGATTGTACTGCCTCCTGTGTTTAGACAGGGCTGTGGGAAGCAATCTGTCTTATGTGGAGAGAGTCCTCTGCTATTTTTTGAGTTTGATTGCAACATACAGTACAGTCCTCACGTGTTCAGCTTTCAGTTGAAGTCCTGGCTGTGAACTTATCTTGAACTTATCAAGGTGTTTCCTTGTGTTTGTGAATCACATGGAAAGAGTCACTTCTCTCGAACCAATTGGGAAAGAATATTCAGTACACTACTCACCATAAAGTTGGCTGCAGTCTTATACTAACAAGTAGTGTTGATGTATTGGTTTGAAAGGGATCCAACCAGATATATTCTCAATGTATTAACAGTTTCTTAAAAGGCAATTTGTTATAGCGCAACATTCTGCGGCATCGTCACGCCTTGGAGGCTAAAAGCATGAAGGATTATGACAAACCAAATCACTGTTGTCCAGAACTGCTAGCTGCACATCAACGTTAGAAAGAATGTTTTACACTTTCTTTGTCAGCTTGGGTGAAAAGCCAAGAGGCTTTTTAACGGATGATTGATTGTGTGTTCCCTGTTCTCTCTGGAAGCAGAAACTCTCTGGATATGATGAAATTACAGAATTAACAAGTCTGTGTCCCAAATGGCACCCTGTTCCCTTTATAGTGCACAACGTTTGACCAGTAGTGCACGATTTAGGGAATAGTGTGCCATGTCAGACACAGACAAAAATTGGAGTTGCGTAAGTGGAGGAAAGGAGCATCATCTAATTTTCTTATTACTTCTAGTCATTAAGAAGCTCTGTGGTTTATTTCCCCAGAGGGGTTTAGTTTGGCACAGATCCTGGAACAGGTTTCCTTTGAGAGTTTGGCCATATATCATGCATGCAGCAGGAAAAGATTTCATCCGATTTAGATGAGATTCCTTAACTTTGGTCCGGGCGGATTGGATGGTTTTATGTCCTGGAGATGTTTGGATGAGCAGTCCCTCTTGACATGCCATTTGGTATTGAATGATTTCTAAAGCATGTGTATGCTTCCTGAAATGTCCCGAAGAGGCCTTTACGCTGCCTTCAGGAAGTATTCACACCCCTTGACTTTTTCCACATTTTGTTGTGTTACAAGGTGGGATTCAAATGGATTGTCCTTTTTTTTGTTGTCAACGATCTACTGTCAAAGTGGATGAAAAATTCTAACATTTGTGAAAAATAATTCAACACTAAAATATCTTGATGACATAAGTTTTCAACATGTTAGAACCCCCTTTGTCAGTGATTACAGCTGTGAGTCTTCCTGGGTAAGTCTGTTAAGAGCTTTACACACCTGGATTGTACAACATTTGCACATGATTCTTTTTTTAATTCTTCAAGCTCTGTCAAGTTGGTTGTAGAAAATTGCTGGACAGCCATTTTCAAGTCTTGCCATAGATAATCAAGTAGATTTAATTCAAAACTGTAACTCGGCCACTCAGCAACACTGTCTTCTTGGTGAGCAAATGTACTGTAGATTTGGCATTGTGTTTTAGGTAGTTAATTGCTTTGCCACATATTTTTTTGCGGCATTACTTTAGTGTGTAATCCTGTGAGAAAAAATGTAAATGTAATCCATTTTAAATTCAGCAAAATGTGTCAAAAGTCAAGGGGTGTGAATACTTTCGGAAGGCACTGTCGATTCTACTAGATGATATTATTGCATTTCTGAGATTCTATTCTATTAGTTGATATGCTGATGTGAACGGTATTCTATTATGGCCCAGCGGTGAGCGTTTCAGCTGCTGATTGTGGTGGAGGTGCTTGCAACTGAGCAGCCGCATTAGAAATATCTGTCCAAATACACTCAATCGGTTGACGTTGCTAACGGAAAGGAAAGGCAAGGCTAGAGTCATTATTTGAATGGATTGAGACAAACTGTAGGCTAAGGCTACACATGTTCTCCTCCCACACACAGAGTCATTTGCACATTTTCTCTTGACAATGTGTCTCTCTTCCTACATTATGTGTTGTGATTTACACATGTACCGTTAACATTTCGTTGGTTCTGTCAATGGAATCAGTGGAAGGAGAGAGTGCCCCTCGTGCCTGTATAACAGCCCACATTGTCACGCAGTCAGAAATCCAGCAAGGAATGATCATATTCACACAATTCACCTGAACAAGGGTGCAGACCCTGATTTGAGAAATAACATCTCTATCTCTGTCGGGTTCATTTGGGGTCATAGTATTAGCAACACTTGTTCACTGCCCACCTGAGGGACTGTATTTTCAGCCATATATTTCCTGTGTTTGAGGGGTGCAAAGTCTACTGTACCTTAAATCCTGCTGGATTGATTGCTACCACCTTTACTCATCGCGGCTCTTTCATACTCGTGCTTGTGCCTATCGTTTTGTCCGGTTAGCGTTACGACTGCGGAAACGTTTGTAATGACCTGTCAAACCCCGGTAATGAAATGGAATACATGGTCTTATCGTTGACTCTATAAGAACACTAAAGCGTCGTCTCGGGTTTAACACACCATCTCAACACAACACAGATCATTTCATTTGATAGGTATTCTTATTTTTTTTTGCGGAGTCATTTAATACAGTTGAAATGTTTAGAAAATTGAATGCACGGAAATGAAAGCAACTTGTGAAAACGAACACTCAGATTATAACGACATTGTGTCTGATCTCGCAAACAATGTAACGTGTTTTTAGATAGGTGTAATCTAGAGCCAAGCCTGTTGATTTGTATTCCTAGGGTATCCTGCTATTGACACCAATAGTTGAATTATGCAACAGAACAACAGCAGTAAATGATGAGGCAGTCTAGACGGCCCAGGTAGGGTAGACAGAGTGTTTGGTAGTTTCAACCTTGTTCCACTCCTTTATGTTAATGTGTTCATATGCAAATACAGCCATTTTATTTTGTTACAAATGAGGCACATATCTTTTTCTTTCTTTAAATATTTAATACAATAAGAAACAGTTTATACACTATAAAAGTATGTGGTCACCCCTTCAAATTAGTGGGTTTGGCTATTTCAGCTACACCCGTTGCTGACAGGTGTTTAAAGTAGAGCACATCGCCATGCAATCTCCATAGACAAACATTGGCAATAGAATGGCCCTAACTGAAGAGCTGCTGGCGCTGCCCCAGTCAACTGTAAGGGCTATTATTGTGAAGTGAAAACGTCTAGGAGCAACAACCTCTTAGCCACAAAGTGGTAGGCCACACAACCTCACAGAACATGACCCGGGAAGTGCTGAAGCGCGAAGCGTGTAAAAATCGCCTGTCCTCAGTTGCAACACTCACTACCGAGTTCTAAACTGCCTCTGGAAGCAACGTCAGCACAATAAGTGTTATTCGGGAGCTTCATGAAATGGGTTTCCATTGCCGAGCAGCCGCACGCACACAAGCCTTAGATCACCATGCGCAATGCCAAGTGTCGGCTGGAGTGGTGTTAAGCTCGCCACAATTGGACTCTGGAGCAGTGGAAATGAGTTCTCTGGACCACGCTTCACCATCTGGCAATCCGACAGATGAATCTGGGTTTGGTGGATGCCAGGAGAACGCTACCTGCCTGAATGCATAGTGCCAACTGTTAAGTTTGGTGGAGGATGAATAATGGTCTGTGGCTGTTTTTCATGGTTCGGCTAGGCCCCTTAGTTCCAGTGGAGGGAAATCATAATACTACAGCATACAATGACATTCTATATGATTGTGTGCTCCCAACAGTGTAGCAACAGTTTGTGGAAGACCTTTTCCTGTTTCAGCATGACAACGCTCCAGTGCACAAAGCAAGGTCCATACAGAAATGGTTTGTTAAGATTGATGTGGAATATCTTGACTGGCCTGCACAGAGCCCTGACCTCAAATCCATCAAACATCTATAGGATGAATTGGAACGCCGGCTGCGAGCCAGGCCTAATTGCGTAAAACATCAGTGCCCGACCTCCTCTAATGCTCTCGTGGCTGAATGGAAGCAAGTCCCTGCAGCAATGTTCCAACCTCTAGTGGAAAGCCTTCCCAGAAGAATGGAGAATGTTTTAGCAGCAAAGGGGGGACTAACTCCATATTAATGCCTGTGATTTTGGAATGAGATGTTCTACGAGCATGTAGTGTATGAGTGCATTCTAGGGGGAAAAAGGTGGAATCTGACAATAAATTTAGTAGCTGAATTCCCACCAAAATCCCTGAACTGTTATGTGTTATAATGAAGTCAATGTCTGATGGGTTCGATCTAAACGTTTAGAGTATCTTCATCCATTGTCCAACTGTTGCATTTTTATTATGACCGTTGCTAATAGTATAGATCACAGAGGAGAAATACACTTTGTTCACACACGAACAAGTCCTATAAGAACACTTAATGCTCCTCTCTTCCACCTACCCATTCTCTGGCTGCATCATAGACACACATATACACATATTTTATAAAGAAATGACTAATGACTGTCCGTCCTGCCAGGCAGCGACACAGAGCGGATCAGGCTACTTCTCGGGGTCCTGATCCTGTGTTTGTTCTACAAAGTCTGGTTCATTATATAGAGGAGAGCACCAAAACCAATGACGCTGAGGTAGATTTAGGAGACCTTTTGGAGGTGTTTAATGACACATCAGGCTGGTTGTGACGGCGGAGAACTAACCTTTATCTGTCTAATTTGTGTTGCTGGAGGCTGGTTGGTTGGAGCTGATCAATGCCCTTTCTGCTGGTGTTTTCACCTGTTGAGGTTGCAGTGGTTTCGTTGAGCACTATTAGTAGTAACAGTGTTGTGTTGTGTGCATGCGTACCCGTTTGTTTATGTTTTGTTTTCATAAGCCTGGGAGTCATTCTCCATTCTGCTTCATTTACGTTAGACAAGGTTCTCCACATGTTACTTCTTAGCTGTATATGTTAAAACGCTAAGTGCTTAAGACTACACACACACACACTCTCCCGGACGAGCTAAACACCTTCTTCACGCGCTTCGAGGAAAAACAACATTGAGACGCTGACGTGGGCCCCCGACGCTCACAAGGACTGTTGCACACACAAGCATTTCACTGCACCTGCGATAGCATCTGCAAATCTGTGTACTTGACCAATACACTTTTGATTTTGTTTGACACACGCACACACACACACACACACACACACACACAGGCTACTACCCACGGCAGCTCAACCAAAATCCCACCGTGTAGCCTCGGCGGGAGCCCACCACACGGAGCTCTGCATGATGTAATCAAGCCTGCTAATTGCACAGCAGTGCCATGGCTCATACTACAAAAGCCTTTTAGTGAGAGCCCACTCAATTGTCACTTGTTGGCAGCCATTGTGTCCCAATTGCTGTTGGAACAACTGTATAGTATTTATTACGGCACAAGAAGAGTGGTTTAAACATCTAGATAAATCAAAGATTTAATCATATCTCTATGGGCTTGAAGTTCTGGTTTGAGTGTTGCCGTCTAAACTAAAGCACTTTTGGTGCAAACCGTATTCATTTTCTGTTTATTTTATTAATTATAATCATAGTAGTAATATATGCCATTTAGCAGACCCTTTTATCCAAAGTGATTTACAGTATGGGTATGGGTATGGCTGGTACCGGGAATCAAACCCACTATCCCGGTGTGACGAGCCATTCTCTACCAACTGAGCTACAGAGGACCATTATTATCAAGGTCCTACTAAAAGAGGGATTGACTCTTGTTCAAACTAATTCACGTAGCCACTATCAGTTTTATGTTTTATTCTAAGATGAATCACTTGTTGAAGTAGGCCTGTTATACCTGATGGGGGGTTGACAGGACAAATCTCATCAACTCAGCCGTGTAGAGGTTGTAGACATAGTTACATTTTTATGAAGCATTCTTGCTTCAGATGAAGTGTGAAATGCATTGTGACTATGGTGTCCTCATGCTACCTGTCCTCCCTGTTACTGCTACCAGTCAGACTCACTGTGTTGCTACCTGTCCTCCCTGTTACTGCTACCAGTCAGACTCACTGTGTTGCTACCAGTCCTCCCTGTCACTGCTACCAGTCAGACTCACTGTGTTGCTACCAGTCCTCCCTGTCACTGCTACCAGTCAGACTCACTGTGTTGCTACCTGTCCTCCCTGTTACTGCTACCAGTCAGACTCACTGTGTTGCTACCTGTCCTCCCTGTTACTGCTACCAGTCAGGCTCACTGTGTTGCTGCCAGTCCTCCCTGTCACTGCTACCAGTCACACTCACTTTGTTGCTACCTGGTGTGTTTCCTGTATTGATGTCTCCACTCAGTCTTCTCTGCTATCCCAAACACAACACTTCTCTCTCCTTCTCATGGACCAAACTACCCAACGGACTGACACACATTTGTTTTCTCCCAAGATGTGTGTGTGTGAGGCACCATACAGTACAGTGTGTATCTAGATAGCTGTCTCTGTTAGGGCTGTGCCCCAGACAGAACCTCTGTCTCCAGGTAGATGGAGGATGCTGAAGTGTTTTTGTTCCATAGACATGCCAGATGAGACTGGCACGAGCAGAGTGTGTGCATGTGAGTGTGCGCGTTTGTTCTCTGCTCCCATCGGTTATCTGTGGTAAAGGGGAGAACAGACCAGGCCAGTCCTGGTGTTTTCCTCTCTTGACCCAGCCTCTCTAGTGGACCTACCTCATCATATACTGCTAGTTGTCCTGGCAACTCTGTCCTCTGCTCCTGTACAGGGGCGTCTGTGTTTGCTTTTGCTCCCAGCGTGCCTCCCTCCCTGACTCCATTCTCAGTGTTCACAATGAAATGAATCAGTTCTTCACAATAGGGATGAAGCATCAGTGGAAAAGCAAACAACTTTCTCTCTGCCTGTGTATAGTATGTCTTCAGTAGCCAACTGATATGAGAGAGAAAAGTGGTTCAGGTAGGAACTTATGTCGGAGTTGCAGTACCACATTCTGTCCACAGAGGGAAGTAGAGACAGTGTGAACAGGGTTCAGTCTTTGCTTTCTTGGACTAAACCGTTTTTAATGGTATACTGGCAGGCTATATATAGCCTAATGGAGTGTGTATTAATTCTAGGTGAATGTCACTGTTTCTATGGATGTCCTGTGCTGCACCATGTCTTACAAACAGACGACAGTGTAAGACCTGAGGCTGTGTGGAGGACATGGACCAGCTGGGGTGACCGTGTGTGTTCCACCTGTGGCAGCTCACAGCTACAGTCACAAGTGATGGAAGAAGACAGCCCTTCACTAATCGATTCATCATGGATGAAACCAATGTTTTTTTCTGCTCCTCACCAACAGGGTGTTGAGGGTTCACTCGCTCTTCTGTAGGAAGACCTTTTGCCAAACCTTTTCACCACTGCTATGTTTGTGTTTCTATACAGTTCGATATGGTTTCACTCTTAGAAGCGCTCATTCAAGTGGATGTTAGGCCTAACTCTGCATGCTCTTTCTGTGTTAGCTTGATAGAGACATTATGGTGTTTCCATCTCAGATGTCTCAGACTGCCATAGCAAAAGGGATAGAAAAGAGCGGGTGAGTCGGACTAAAAGTGCTTGGGAATGGGTTACATGGGTTTGTTCTTGCTGGGGTAGACCGAGCTCTGTTTATTACTTGAACAGAGAGAGATCTCCCAGCCGTCCATGAGTAGCGTGATTGTGTCTGTCATTATTTGTGATGCATGCTGTTTTTGTACTGCTCATAATACTAGGGCTAACACCGCAAGGCTGGGCTACCTCCTGGCTGGGCTACCTCCTGGCTGGGCTACGTCCTGGCTGGGCTACCTTGCTGGCTGGGCTACCTTGCTGGCTGGGCTACCTTGCTGGCTGGGCTACCTTGCTGGCTGGGCTACCTTGCTGGCTGGGCTACCTCCTGACTGGGCTACCTGCTGGCTGGGCTACCTGCTGGCTGGGCTACCTGCTGGCTGGGCTACCTGCTGAATAAGGCAGTGTGGTGTCAACATGGAGAAATGAATATGTTTCTCTCTCCATGCCTGTCTCTTTAGCCATCTTTCATTCCCCTTCTCTGTTTGTGGACACCTGCTCTTAGAACATTTCATCCCAAAATCATGGGCATTACTATGGAGTTGGTCCCCCCTTTGCTGCTATAACAGCCTCCACTCTTCTGGGAAGGATTTCCATTAGATGTTGGAACATTGCTGCGGGGACTTAATTCCAGTTGGAAGTACAGAACCGTCTAGAATGTCATTGTATGCTGTAACGTTAAGATTTCACCTCACTGGAACCATGAAAAACAGCCCCAGACCATTATTCCTCCTCCACCAAACTTTACAGTTGGCACTATGAATTGGGGCAGGTAGCGTTCTCCTGGCATCCACCAAACCCAGATTCAGCCGTCGGACTGCCAGATGGTGAAGCGTGATTCATTACTCCAGAGAACACGTTTCCACTGCTCCGGAGTCCAATGGCTGCTGCTCGGCCATGGAAACCCATTTCACGTAGCATCCGACGAACAGTTATTGTGCTGACATTGCTTCCAGAGGCAGTTTGGAACTCGGTAGTGAGTATTGCAATCGAGGACAGATGATTTATACGCTCTACGCACTATAGCACTTGCCTGTCCCGTTCTGTGAGCTTGTTTGACCTACCACCATTGGATATATTGAAGCAACATCTCAAGACATCAGGACATTAAAGCTTGGTCGCAAATGGGTCTTCCAAATGGACAATGACCCCAAGCATATTTCCAACGTTGTGGCAAAGTGGCTTAAGGATGACAAAGTCAAGGTATTGGAGTGGCCACAAAGCCCTGAACTCAATCCTATAGAAAATTTGTGGGCAGAACTGAAAAAGCGTGTGCGAGCAAGGAGGCTTACAAACCTGACTCAGTTACACCAGCTCTGTCAGGAGGAATGGGCCAAAATTCACCCAGCTTATTGTGGGAAGCTTGTAGAAGGCTACCCGACACGTTTGACCCAAGTTAAACAATTTAAAGGCAATGCTACCAAATACTAATTGAGTGTATGTGAACTTCTGTCCCTCTGGGAATGTGATGAAAGAAATAAAAGCTGAAATAAATAATTATCCCTAATATTATTCTGACATTTCACATTCTTAAAATAAAGTGGTGATCCTAACTGACATAAGACAGGGAATTTTTACTATAATTTTATGTTAGGAATTGTTAAAAACTGAGTCTAAATGTATTTGGCTAAGGTGTATGTAAACTTCTGAATTCAACTGTATATATTTTGTCTATCCCAGTCCCGTTCCCCCGCAGAAGGTCTTTTGCCTTTTGGTAGGCCGTCATTGTAAATAAGAATTTGTTCTTAACTGACTTGCCTAGTTAAAGGTTAAATATTATTATATTTTTTTAAGTAATAGACTGTTGTTTCTCTTTTCTTATTTGAGCTGTTCTTGCCATAATTTTGACTTCTGACTACCTCATTAAGCTGGTTGAGAGAATGCTAAGTGTGCAAAGCTGTCATCAAGGCAAAGGTTGGCTACTTTGAAGAATCTCAAATATGAATATATATATTTTTGATTTGTTTAAGACTTTTTTGGTTACTACATGATTTCATATGTGTTATTTCATAGTTTTGATGTCTTCACTATTATTCTACCATATAGTAAAAATAAACACGCATCCTGGAATGAACCATTGATGTTACCTGGGTGTGAGGTCAGAGGCCCATTTTGGCACTTAGATGAGACTGAAAGATGCATGAATGGACTGTTGGTACGTTTGCTCTGACCCTGTCATACCACATCAGCATTATTACATCTAGCCTTAGATGTTTTATCCAGGCCTTAGATCTTCAGGAGGAAGAAGCCTCTGAGCAATCTGATGATCTGACAATTCATCAGCTTTACCTGCTCCACTGAGAGGAAAAACACGAGTATGTTTAGTGGTGGTGGTGGTCATCAACATGCTACACACAATGTTTTCAGAGAAACGGAGACTGCAGGGCGAACACTTCAAAAGAGCTCAGCTAAATTCAGTATATTTTCCAGGAATTGTTTAGGGATGACTGGGCTGGCAATGTTGTGGGTATTTGCAGAATGACCCGCATATGAAAGCTATGCCTATGTAGTGACGCATGCTGTGCCAGGCGAGAGAGAGAGCAGAAAGTGAGACAGCGACTCTAAGACAGACAGCTACAGCGGGTAGAGTGTGAACACCAGGCACCCTGCTTAGAGCTTGTCTCAGGCCAAGGCCGAGGTTGGGACCAGGACCAACCACCATACAGCTGCCCGGACACATCTGGAGCCAGTTCTAAGCAGCTGGACACTAAGGTAACTTCCCAAATGGCAGCCTATTACCTATATAGTGCACTACTTTTGACTCCTTTTAGTAGGGAATACGGTGCCCTCTGGGATACAACCTAAGCAGAGATAGACTCACTGGAGGAAAACAAACAGAACCTCCAAAGCTATAAATGTACTGTAGAAAACTTAGTGGTTTAGTATTTTTGATGGGAACAAAAGTTGACTTAAGAATCTCTCTGTGGGCTGAAATCCCTGTGAATGACGAGGACCAAATAGCTCAAAATGGATGTACTTCAGCAATGGGCATGTAGGTATCATCAATTATAAAGGGCGGACGATTTTACTTAACACGGACATGGGCAGGCGTCATAGGAGACAAAACTGAATTTGTGGAGAATCTCTGGAGAAAGTGGAATTCTTGTGTAATCCTAACACGCATAATTCATTAGATTTATAGCCAAACACCCACGTTTTGGGGACAAAATAAACTACTCTGCAGGTACAAGCATGAGAAAGACAAGTGAACTAGACTAGACCTTTAGAGCCTAGTAAAGTACACTATACAGTTGAAGTCGGAAGTTTACTTACACCTTAGCCAAATACATTTAAACTCAGTTTTTCACAATTCCTGACATTTAATCAGAGTAAAAACGCGTTTCCTTCCTGAGCGGTATGACAGCTTTGTGGTCCCATGGTGTTTACACTTGCGCACTATTGTTTGTACAGTATGGCATTTGGAAATTGCTCCCAAGGATGAACTAGACTGGTGGAAGTCTGAAGTTTTTATTCTGAGGTCTTGGCTGATTTGATTTTCCCATGATGTCAAGCAAAGAGGCACTGAGTTTGAAGGTAGGCCTTGAAATACATCCACAGGTACACCTCCAATTGACTCAAATGATGTCAATTAGCCTATCAGAAGCTTCTAAAGCCATGACATCATTTTCGGGAATTTTCCAAGCTGTTTAAAGGCACAGTCAACTTAGTGTATTTAAACTTCTGACCCACTGGAATTGTGAAACCGTGAATTATAAGTGAAATAATCTGTCTGTATACAATTGTTGTAAAAATTACTTGTGTCATGCATAAGGTAGATGTCCTAACCGACTTGTCAAAATTACTTTTTTTTAAACAAGAAATTTGTGGAGTGTCTGAAAACTGAGTTTTAATGACTCCAACCTAAGTGTATGTAAACTTCTGACTTCAACTGTATATATAGGACATAACACACACCACTGCATAAAGAGAGACCTAAGACAACAACATAACATGGCAGCAAGACAACACAGCATGGCAGCAAGACAACAAGACAACAACATGGTTGCAACACAACACGGCAGCAGCACAAAACATGGTACAAACATTATTGAGCACAGACAACAGCACAAAGGGCAAGAAGGAAGAGACAACAATACATCATACAAATCAGCCACAACTGTCAGTAAGAGTCCATGACTGAGTGTTTGAATGAAGAGATTGAGATACAACTGTCCAGTTTGAGTGTTTGTTGCAGCTCGTTCTAGTCGCAGCGAACTGAAAAGACGAGCGACCCAGGGATGTGTGTTCTTTGGGGACATTTAACAGAATGTGATGTGTCCTATAAGGCAGAATGGGTGTTGTATGTGGAGGATGAGGGCTGCAGTAGATATCTCAGATAGGGGAGAGAGAGGCCTAGGAGGGTTTTATAAATAAGCATCAACCAGTGGGTCTTGCGACAGATATACAGAGATGACCAGTTTACAGAGGAGTATAGAGTGCAGGGATGTGCCCTATAAGGAGCATTGGTGGTAAATCTGATGGCTGAATGGTAAAGATCATCTAGCCGCTCGAGAGCACCCTTAACTGACAATCTATAAATTACGTCTCCGTAATCTAGCATTGGTAGGATGGTCATCTGAATCAGGGTGCTGGGGTGAAAGAGGACCGACCACGATAGAGGAAACCAAGTCTAGATTTAACTTTAGCCTGCAGCTTTGGTATGTGCTGAGAGAAGGACAGTGTACCTTCTAGCCACTCCCAAGCACTTGTATGAGGTGACTACCTCAAGCTCTAAACCCTCAGGAGGTAGTAGTCACACCTGTGGGGAGAGGGGCATTCTTCTTACCAAACCACATGACCTTTGTTTTGGAGGTGTTCAGAACAAGGTTAAGGGCAGAGAAAGCTTTGTTGTAGAGCGTTTAACACAAAATCCGGGGAGGGGCCAGCTAAGTATAATACTGTATCATCTGCATATAAATGGATGAGAGAGCTTTCTACTGCCTGAGCTATGTTGTTGATGTAAATTAAGAGCGTGGGGCCTAGGATTGAGCCTTGGTGACACTGCACTCTTTGAGAGAGGTAGTTAGCAAACCAGGCCGAAGACCCCTCAGAGACACCAATCCTCCTTAGCCAGCCCACAAGAATAGAATGGTCTACTGTATCAAAATCTCTGGCCAAGTCAATTAAAAATGCAGCACCACATTGCTTAGAATGAATGGCAATGGTGACATCATTGAGGACATTTAAGGTTGCAGTTACACATCCATAACCTGAGCGGAAACCAAATTGCCTACCAGAGAGAGGACTATAGACATCTAGAAAGCCAGTCAGTTGATTATTATCACGTTTTTCCAACACTTTTGATGAACAGGGCAAAATGGATATATGCCTATAACAGTTTGGATCAGCTTGATCTCCCCCTTTAAATAAAGGACACACCGTGGCTGCCTTCCAAGCAATGGGAACCACGTCAGAGAGGAGAGACAGGTTAAAAAGGTCAGAGATAGGCTTGGAGATGATATGGGCTGCAACCCTAAAGAAGAAAGGGACTTTTTTAGTTTAAGGAGCTCATTTAGCACCTCAGACTCAGTGACAGCCTGCAGAGAGAAACTTTGTAGCATGGCAGGGGAATAGAGGGAGGAGGATCGGGGCTAGTCGCATTAGAAGGGGTGGGAGATCAGGAAATGTTGGACGGGCTATGAGGCATGGCTGTGTCAAATAGGAATTCGGACTTAATGAAGTGGTGATTAAAGAGCTCAGCCATTTGCTTCTTGTCAGTAACAACCACATCATCAACATTAAGGGACATGGGCAGCTGTGAGGAGGGTTTATTCTCCAGGTCTTTAACTGTTTTCCAGAACTTCTTGGGGTTAGACCCACAGAGAGAGAACTGCTCCTTAAAGTAACTAACTTTGGCCTTCCGGATAGCCTGAGTGCACGTATTTCTCATTTGCATGAACAAGAGCCTGTCAACCTGAGTATGCGTGTGCCGAGCCTTTCGCCAAATGCAATTCTTGAGGTGGAGTAACTGCAAGATCACAGTCGAACCAGTGGCTAAACCTGTTTCTAAGCGTCCAAGCGTCTTCGTCAGAGGGGATCAAGATGATTCTATACTGTTTTACAGAGGCCAATTCATGGAGGAATGCTTGCTCATTAAAGTTTTTTAGCAAGTATCTATGACAAATCAGGACAGGTCGTTTCACTGAGCAGCCATTACGAACACAGGCTGTAAAACAGTGATCACTAAGGATCCATACAGAAAACACCAGACTGATACAGTGCCTTGCGAAAGTATTCGGCCCCCTTGAACTTTGCGACCTTTTGCCACATTTTAGGCTTCAAACATAAAGATATAAAACTGTATTTTTTTGTGAAGAATCAACAACAAGTGGGACACAATCATGAAGTGGAACGACATTTATTGGATATTTCAAACTTTTTTAACAAATCAAAAACTGAAAAATTGGGCGTGCAAAATTATTAAGCCCCCTTAAGTTAATACTTTGTAGCGCCACCTTTTGCTGCGATTACAGCTGTAAGTCGCTTGGGGTATGTCTCTATCAGTTTTGCACATCGAGAGACTGAAATTTTTTCCCATTCCTCCTTGCAAAACAGCTCAAGCTCAGTGAGGTTGGATGGAGAGCATTTGTGAACAGCAGTTTTCAGTTCTTTCCACAGATTCTCGATTGGATTCAGGTCTGGACTTTGACTTGGCCATTCTAACACCTGGATATGTTTATTTTTGAACCATTCCATTGTAGATTTTGCTTTATGTTTTGGATCATTGTCTTGTTAGAAGACAAATCTCCGTCCCGGTCTCAGGTCTTTTGCAGACTCCATCAGGTTCTTCCAGAATGGTCCTGTATTTGGCTCCATCCATCTTCCCATCAATTTTAACCATCTTCCCTGTCCCTGCTGAAGAAAAGCAGGCCCAAACCATGATGCTGCCACCACCATGTTTGACAGTGGGGATGGTGTGTTCAGCTGTGTTGCTTTTACGCCAAACATAACGTTTTGCATTGTTGCCAAAAAGTTCAATTTTGGTTTCATCTGACCAGAGCACCTTCTTCCACATGTTTGGTGTGTCTCCCAGGTAGCTTGTGGCAAACTTTAAACAACACTTTTTATGGATATCTTTAAGAAATGGCTTTCTTCTTGCCACTCTTCCATAAAGGCCAGATTTGTGCAATATACGACTGATTGTTGTCCTATGGACAGAGTCTCCCACCTCAGCTGTAGATCTCTGCAGTTCATCCAGAGTGATCATGGGCCTCTTGGCTGCATCTCTGATCAGTCTTCTCCTTGTATGAGCTGAAAGTTTTGAGGGACGGCCAGGTCTTGGTAGATTTGCAGTGGTCTGATACTCCTTCCATTTCAATATTATCGCTTGCACAGTGCTCCTTGGGATGTTTAAAGCTTGGGAAATCTTTTTGTATCCAAATCCGGCTTTAAACTTCTTCACAACAGTATCTCGGACCTGCCTGGTGTGTTGCTTGTTCTTCATGATGCTCTCTGCGCTTTTAACGGACCTCTGAGACTATTACTTCCGGCGCCGACAGAGATGGCCGCCTCGCTTCGCGTTCCTAGGAAACTATGCAGTTTTTTTGTTTTTTTACGTGTTATTTCTTACATTAGTACCCCAGGTCATCTTAGGTTTCATTACATACAGTCGAAAAGAACTACTGAATATAAGATCAGCATCAACTCACCATCAGTACGACCAAGAATATGTTTTTCGCGACGCGGATCCTGTGTTCTGCCTTACAAACAGGACAACGGAGTGGATCCTATGCAGCGACCCAAAAAAACGACTCCGAAAGAGAGGGAAACGAGGCGGTCTTCTGGTCAGACTCCGGAGACGGGCACAGCGCGCACCACTCCCTAGCATTCTTCTTGCCAATGTCCAGTCTCTTGACAACAAGGTTGATGAAATCCGAGCAAGGGTAGCATTCCAGAGGGACATCAGAGACTGTAACGTCCTTTGCTTCACTGAAACATGGCTCACTGGAGAGACGCTATCCGAAGCGGTGCAGCCAACGGGTTTCTCCACACATCGCGCTGACAGAAACAAACATCTTTCTGGGAAGAAGAGGGGCGGGGGCGTATGCCTCATGGCCAACGTGACATGGTGTGATGAAAGAAACATACAGGAACTCAAATCCTTCTGTTCACCTGATTTAGAATTCCTCACAATCAAATGTAGACCGCATTATCTACCAAGAGAATTCTCTTCGATTATAATCACAGCCGTATATATCCCCCCCCAAGCAGACACATCGATGGCTCTGAACGAACTTTATTTAACTCTTTGCAAACTGGAAACAATTTATCCGGAGGCTGCATTCATTGTAGCTGGGGATTTTAACAAGGCTAATCTGAAAACAAGACTCCCCAAATTTTATCAGCATATCGATTGCGCAACCAGGGGAGGAAAGACCTTGGATCATTGTTACTCTAACTTCCGCGACGCATATAAGGCCCTGCCCCGCCCCCCTTTCGGAAAAGCTGACCACGACTCCATTTTGTTGATCCCTGCCTACAGACAGAAACTAAAACAAGAGGCTCCCGCGCTGAGGTCTGTCCAACGCTGGTCCGACCAAGCTGACTCCACACTCCAAGACTGCTTCCATCACGTGGACTGGGAGATGTTTCGTATTGCGTCAGATAACAACATTGACGAATACGCTGATTCGGTGTGCGAGTTCATTAGAACTTGCGTTGAAGATGTCGTTCCCATAGCAACGATTAAAACATTTCCTAACCAGAAACCGTGGATTGATGGCAGCATTCGTGTGAAACTGAAAGCGCGAACCACCACTGCTTTTAATCAGGGCAAGGTGTCTGGTAACATGACCGAATACAAACAGTGCAGCTATTCCCTCCGCAAGGCTATCAAACAAGCTAAGCGCCAGTACAGAGACAAAGTAGAATCTCAATTCAACGGCTCAGACACAAGAGGCATGTGGCAGGGTCTACAGTCAATCACGGACTACAGGAAGAAATCCAGCCCAGTCACGGACCAGGATGTCTTGCTCCCAGGCAGACTAAATAACTTTTTTGCCCGCTTTGAGGACAATACAGTGCCACTGACACGGCCTGCAACGAAAACATGCGGTCTCTCCTTCACTGCAGCCGAGGTGAGTAAGACACCCATGACTGCGTGGCCACGCACGCCTCCAACTCAATCATCAAGTTTGCGGACGACACAACAGTGGTAGGCTTGATTACCAACAACGATGAGACGGCCTACAGGGAGGAGGTGAGGGCCCTCGGAGTGTGGTGTCAGGAAAATAACCTCACACTCAACGTCAACAAAACTAAGGAGATGATTGTGGACTTCAGGAAACAGCAGAGGGAACACCCCCCTATCCACATCGATGGAACAGTAGTGGAGAGGGTAGCAAGTTTTAAGTTCCTCGGCATACACATCACAGACAAACTGAATTGGTCCACTCACACAGACAGCATCGTGAAGAAGGCGCAGCAGCGCCTCTTCAACCTCAGGAGGCTGAAGAAATTCGGCTTGTCACCAAAAGCACTCACAAACTTCTACAGATGCACAATCGAGAGCATCCTGGCGGGCTGTATCACCGCCTGGTATGGCAACTGCACCGCCCTCAACCGTAAGGCTCTCCAGAGGGTAGTGAGGTCTGCACAACGCATCACCGGGGGCAAACTACCTGCCCTCCAGGACACCTACACCACCCGATGTCACAGGAAGGCCATAAAGATCATCAAGGACATCAACCACCCGAGCCACTGCCTGTTCACCCCGCTATCATCCAGAAGGCGAGGTCAGTACAGGTGCATCAAAGCTGGGACTGAGAGACTGAAAAACAGCTTCTATCTCAAGGCCATCAGACTGTTAAACAGCCACCACTAACACTGACACTGACTCAACTCCAGCCACTTTAATAATGGGAATTGATGGGAAATGACGTAAATATATCACTAGCCACTTTAAACAATGCTACCTTATATAAATGTTACTTACCCTACATTATTCATCTCATATGCATACGTATATACTGTACTCTATATCATCGACGGTATCCTTATGTAATACATGTATCACTAGCCACTTTATACTATACTATGCCACTTTGTTTACATACTCATCTCATTTGTACATACTGTACTCGATACCATCTACTGTATCTTGCCTATGCTGCTCTGTACCATCACTCATTCATATATCCTTATGTACATATTCTTTATCCCCTTACACTGTGTACAAGACAGTAGTTTTGGAATTGTTAGTTAGATTACTTGTTATTACTGCATTGTCGGAACTAGAAGCACAAGCATTTCGCTACACTCGCACTAACATCTGCTAACCATGTGTATGTGACAAATAAAATTTGATTTGATTTGATTTGATCACAGTGCAGGTGCATTTATACGGAGACTTGATTACACACAGGTGGATTGTATTTATCATCATTAGTCATTTAGGTCAACATTGGATCATTCAGAGATCCTCACTGAACTTCTGGAGAGAGTTTGCTGCACTGAATAATTTTGCACGCCCAATTTTTCAGTTTTTGATTTGTTAAAAAAGTATGAAATATCCAATAAATGTCGTTCCACTTCATGATTGTGTCCCACTTGTTGTTGATTCTTCACAAAAAAATACAGTTTTATATCTTTATGTTTGAAGCTTGAAATGTGGCAAAAGGTCGCAAAGTTCAAGGGGGCACTTTCGCAAGGCACTGTACCTTTCAGGATTATTTGTGAGGATTACATCAAGGAGAGCAGCCTTTTCTGGGTGTTTGGAATCATACCTTGTGGAATTGGTAATCATCTGAGAAAGATTTCGGGACTCCAATTGCTTCAGGACTTGGTCAGGTGTTTACTTAAAAAAACGTTTTTTTAACCTTTATTCAGACAGTGTAAGTGGCCAGTAGAGAGCTTAGGGCAGGTTGGGTACAGGCCGGTGCTGATGGAGGACGATAGCACCCAGCAACAGTCAACAAAGGGCTATTTAAAAGTTGAATGCTTAAAACCAGCAAATCAAATTGTTTGGGGACAGACTTGGTGGAGACAACCGAGCACTGAAGGTGATCCTTGGTAAAGATTGCCACTCCCCCACCTTTGGAAGGTCTGTCTTACCGAAAAAGGTTATAACCTGAAAAGTTATCAGTATTCAACACACTCTTCCTTAACCACGTCTCAGTCATGACCAACACATCTGGATTGGAGCTGTGACCCCACACTTTCAATTGATCCATTTTAGGTAATACGCTTCTAGTGATAACATGCTGAAAACCCAGGCTTTTATTAAGAGAGCAGAAATCAGTGAAGCAGATATCATAGCACAAGTCAGAATTGTGACTAGCAACAGTAGTTGGGCCAGGGTGTACATGCACATTTCCAGATATCATCAGCAGTAATACAATCAAGGTACGGCGGAAGGTCAGTCAATCCGGAAAATGTCAAGAACTTCGAAAGTTTCTTCAAGTGCGGTCGCAAAAACCATCAAGCACTTTAATGAAACTGGTTCTCAGGAGGACCGCCATAGGAAAGGAAGACCCAGAGTTACCTCTGCTACAGATAAGTTCATTAGAGTTACCAGCCTCAGAAATTGCAGCCCAAATAAATGCTTCACAGTTCAAGTAACAGACACATCTCAACATCAACTGTTCAGAGGAGACTGTTTGAATCAGGCCTTCATGGTTGAATTGCTGCAAAGAAACCACTACTAAAGGACACAATAAGAAGAAGAGACTTGCTTGGGCCAAGAGACACGAGCAATGGACATTAGACTGGGGGAAATCTGTCCTTTAGTCTGATGAGTCCAAATTTGAGATTTTTGGTTCTTACCGCCTTGTCTTTGTGAGACGCAGAGAAGGTGTACGGATGATCTCTGCATGTGTGGTTTCCACCGTGAAGCATGAAGGAGGAGGTGTGGGGGGTGCTTTGCTGGTGACACTGTCAGTGATTTATTTAGAATTCAAGGCACACTTAACCAGCATGGCTACCACAGCATTCTGCAGCGATGCACCATCCCATCTGGTTTGCGCTTAGTGGGACTATCACTTTTTTTTTTCAACAGGACAATGATCTAACACACCTTCAGGCTGTGTACGGGCTATTTGACCAAGGAGGGGAGTGATGGAGTGCTGCATCAGATGACCTGGCCTCCAGAATAACCCGACCTCAACCCAGTTGAGATGGTTTGGGATGAGATGGACCTCAGAGTGAAGGAAAAGCAGCCAGCAAGTGCTCAGCATATGAGAGAACTCCTTCAAGACTGTTGGAAAAGCATATGTGGGAAAAGACTGTTGGAAAAAGACTGTTGGAAAAGCATTCCAGGTGAAGCTGGTTGAGAGAATGCCAAGAATGTACAAAGCTATCATCAAGGCAAAGGGTGGCTACTTTGAAGAAGCTCATATTTTAATTTGTTTAACACTTTTTTGGTTACCTCATGATTCCAAATGTGTTATTTCATATTTGTGATGTCTTCACTATTATTCTACAATGTAAAAAATGTATCCTTTATTTTATGAAAAAATAAAGGATAACCCTTGAATGAGTAGTTGTGTCCAAAAATACAATGATTATAACAGGGAGAGAGCGAGAACTAGGAAAAGAAAGACGGGAAGATGAACAGGAGATATAAAGAGAGAGAGAGAGAGTAAAATAAGCAAGACTGCTTTGGTTAGCACATTATTACCAGCCTGTTGCTTTGAACCCAGCAGGAGCTGCAAGTGCACCTGTCTCACACACCTGTTTAAGACAAAGCCACATGGGCTGTTCAGTTGATGTATCATTAATTTGTTGTTCTTTTCCCTCCATCCAGTCTGGTTCAAGTGGCAACAGCTGACTCACCCGTCAGGCTCAGGTGGCTGTAGGGTTTAACGTTTAATATAAATCAGTCTATTTAGTCACACAACAATACCCACACGGAATGATGCAATGCTATCGTTGAGTGATGATAGTTGGCTGACCTGCCAACCAACAACCGGCAGCCATTAACCTTTCACCCTGGTGTGTAATAGTATCAGCCTCAAAACATCAGTTGAACAGGTTTACACTTTGATGATGTCGGCAGACACACACACACAGAATTGGATGACCTCAATAATATGTAACTAATAATATCAAACTTCTCGTCTCGATGCTGACCGTGCCAACAGAGCATTCAACTCTAGATGGTTCTTTGTCAATAGTTAAATGCTTACAAATGCAGAACAGATTTCATTTCAGTTACCTGTTGGTACAAACACTGGAGATGGCGTCCTGCTTATTTCCTGGTATTTTTGACCCTGTGCTGTCGTGTTTTGCTCATTCCACTGTCATGCTCTGCCAAGTTCCAACCTGACTTGAAAGTTCCTCCTCAGCATGATGTTTTCTGATTCATTTTCCCTTCGGTGCACAACTGAACATCATGTTTGTTGTTTTGGGAGAGAGGCGTCTTCTCCTCTCCTCCTTACTCTTTCAACAACACAGTCCTTGTTTCTGTGGCGAAGTTGGGACAGTTTAGACGTGTGTTGAGAAGGGTAGCTGTATACTGTCACTGCCTGTCTTTAAATCAGTATTGACTACCTCCGCGAGGTTGTCCTGAGATTTAGAGTATAATGCTTCATTACATCTCTGCCTCTCTCTCTCTTTAACGGAACGTTTTCTCTCTATCTGAAGGTTTTCTCTGTACACTACTTTATTCATTGTCTTGTTGTATTGTTTCCTACAGAGAAGCTGTTTGGAGAGTTCCTGAGCTGGGACCTAGAGGAGGCTGTGTCTCAGCTGCCTCTGAAGCCAGGCCAGTCTGTCACCCTCACTGTTAACGTCAAAGTCAGACTGGACTTCTCTGGAGGAGAGAACCTGCTACAGGACCTCAACGACGGTGAGTGGTTGAAATTCCAGGTGAGCCCCAAAGGTCTCCTAATCAAAATGATCCAGGCGCTCTGCGACCAACTTTGTCAATAGAACCTAAACTCTTTTAGACAGGAGACAACATACATGGATTACCAGCACCCCCACACTCCACAACAGTGGTGTTCCCAATATAGCACCATTCTATTGGTTTTGGGTTTTGCCTTTCTGGAAAGCATTGGGTTCCCAGCTGCATGGCCACATAGCACTGGTTAAACATGTACTGGATGCAGAGTTGAGTCTCTGTGTACTGCCCTCACCCAGTAGCTGAGTGTTCCAGAGAGGTGTTGAGACTGAGGTTCGTTATCTCATCAAACATTTAACAGACATAACCATGCAAACAGCGGACTTCAGCCCTAACTCCTCTCTCTGCCTCCCTCATGTCCTTTCTCTGTCTCCCACTCTCTCTGTACTCTTTCTCCTATGCGATGTGCTAGTGCATACATGAGAAGAGACTAGAGGAGAATAGAACTGAACTGACATGTTTAACTTAGCGGCCCATGCCTCGCTCTCTCACTCGCTCTCTCACTCGCTCTCTCTCTCACTCGCTCTCTCACTCGCTCTCTCACTCGCTCTCTCTCTCTCGCTCTCTCGCTCTCTCGCTCTCTCGCTCTCTCGCTCTCTCGCTCTCTCGCTCTCTCGCTCTCTCGCTCTCTCGCTCTCTCGCTCTCTCTCTCTCTGTCTGCCCCTCTCTATCTTTGAGGCTATTTAACAGATACTCTTTAAAGTTTTAATTAGCGTAGCAGTAATCATGGCCCCTGAATGACAGAGATAAGGCAAACAGTGCTTCCTTAAACAACAAACCCCTGAAACCCTTGTGTATTTTGTTGGTGACATTCTGGACCGACTCTATGTTCTGCTGTAACTGGCTGGATCTTATCTGCTACTCCCAAGTCTTAATATGTAGTTATTTCTCGGTAATGCATTAATACGGTTACTGCTGAGGCTTATTAGTGTTATTAATGTTTAGCACAGTTTAGTGGTGCTCGGAGCTGTGGGTTGATTTGAGTATTGCACCTTGCACTAATTCACTGCAAACTATTGAAAGAACAATGTGGCATAATATATCTTAAAGACGTCCTTTTCTGGTTATATTCATGTAGTTCACTGGTTTTGTGGTTGAGAAGACTTCATAGACCCCACATTACAACCAAACGGTCTCTGTTGCTACGAGGTCAATCTGTCTTCATGACAACAGCAGGGCGTCTTGGGAAAGACCTCATACTGTAATAGGCTAAATATCTTCTTCCTTTCGTCCTCAAGTGATAACCCCTCAGAAATGGTTTTGAGGCATTCAGTGCTGTTTCCATTAATATTGACCCCATCCAGCCTGAAGGTGCATGTATAAAACAGACTCTTGGCCCTGTGTGGGAATTGAATTGATCCTTCACCACTGAGCTGCATGTTTGGCGTGGGGATAAGCATCAACCGCTAGCGGATCTCTCCCTCCCGCCGGCTCTCTCTCTCTCGCTCCATATCTCTCTCTCGCTCCATATCTCTCTCTCCCTGTCCCTACCTCTCTCTCCCTCTTTCCCTCTCTCCCACCCTCCCTCTACCCCCTCTTTGTAGGATAATTAATGGCAGCTCGTGGCATGCATAGTGTGTCAGAAGCATTCTGATCTGAAATACTCTTATCTTTCTTGCGTGCGCGAAACTCTCTCACACTCTCGCACTCTCTTTCTTGTCAAATAAAATAAAATTGTGTTTCTCATGTGTGCCGAATACAACAGGTGTAGTAGACCTTACAGTGAAATGCTTACTCACAAGCCCTTAACCAACAATGAAGATTTAAGAAAAATACCTACATGCAAGTAGTCTGGTAATCACAATATAGTAATTACAATATAGCAAATTAACACTGGAGTGATAGATGTGCAGATGATGATGTGCAAGTAGAAACACTGGTGTGCAGGAGAGCAGAAAAGTAAATAAAAACAATATGGGGATGAGGTAGGTAGATTGGGTGGCCTATTTACAGCTGCACCGATCAGTTAGCTGCTCAGATAGCTGATGTTTAAAGTTAGTGAGTGAAATATAATTTTTTTATTTTACCTTTATTTAACTAGGCAAGTCAGTTAAGAACAAATTCTTATTTTCAATGACGGCCTAGGAACAGTGGGTTAACTGCCTGTACAGGGGCAAAACGACAGATTTATACCTTGTCAGCTCGGGGATTTGAACTGAAGTCATAAGTCTCCAGCTTCAGTGATTTTTGCAATTCGTTCCAGTCATTGGCAGCAGAGAACTGGAAGGAAAGGCGGCCAAAGGAGGTGTTGGCTTTGGGGATGACCAGTGAGATATACTTGCTGGAGCGCGTGCTACGGGTGGGAGTTGTCACCAGTGAGCTGAGATAAGGCGGAGCTTTACTTAGCATAGACTTATAGATTACCTGGAGCCAGTGGGTCTGGCGACGAATAGGTAGCGAGGGCCAGCCGACTAGAGCTTACAGGTCGCAGTGGTGGGTGGTATATGGGGCTTTGGTGATAAAACGGATAGCACTGTGATAGACTGCATCCAGTTTGCTGAGTAGAGTGTTGGAGGCTATTTTGTAAATGACATCGTCGAGGATCGGTAGGATAGTTAGTTTTACAAGGGTATGTTTGGCGGCGTGAGTAAAGGAGGCTTTGTTGCGAAATAGGAAGCCGATTCTGGATTGGAGATGTTTAACATGAGTCTGGAAGGAGAGTTTACAGTCTAGCCAGACGCATAGGTAGTTGTCCACATATTCTAAGTCAGAACCGTCCAGAGTTGTGATCCAGAGTCCAGATCTAGCTTTTTATCTGAGAAAAGTAGGCTACACCGAAAAGTAGCGGAGAAATTACCTTTTTGTGAATTCTCATCCGAGTGGAGAAGTGCAAATGAAGCACAACATTTCTCTGATGCTGAGTAGAAATTACAATAAGAAGCATTTTAGACCTGCATTTATAAAATGCAGCGAAATATTCTGCGTTAACGCAAACCTAAGTTTAACCTGCTAGTTATCTAACTAAGCGGCTGAATTAATAAGCTGACAGGACTTCATATTGTGTTAGCTTTCTGCCATGTTTGAGAGGTCAGAGCCCTTTGGATGAGTTATTGACTTTGATTTCTTTGAGTTTTTTCTCCTCTCCGTTATTGGCCCGTCTGCTCCTCCCCTGTTTTCTCCTGAGCACAGCAGGCAGGCAGGCCTGTTGCCTTAGCGAATCCAGACTCCACACAGACACAGCGTGTACACATGCTGCTCCAAAGCCAGTACTGTTCTTCCTTCAGACAAGCATGCATCAAAACTTTGTTCATTTGCACAATGTCTCTCGTTCACATTCACTTGTAAATAATAACATAAATAAAAAATAACATAAAAAAGGAGAACTTTATGAACTGGATGGCCTGTCTGTGCAGTTTGTTTATTTTCATGTGGTGAAAATGTGATTATTTGAATGATGGATGGAGTGGAGAGATTCTTCTCCCCTCCACCCCTCGCTGCTCCAAACCTTGATTTACACTGAGTGTCCAAAACATTAGGAACTCCTAATATTGAGTTGCACCCCCTTTTGCCATCAAAACACCCACAATTTGTCCGTGCATGGACTCTACAAGGTGTCAGGCATTCCACAGGGATACTGGCCCATGTTGACTCCAATGGTTCCTATAGGTGTGTCAAGTTGGCTGGATGTTCTTTGGGTGGTGGACCATTCTTGATATACACAGGAAACTGTTGAGCGTGAAAAACCAAGCAGCGTTGCAGTTCTTGACACAAACCAGTGTGCCTGGCACCTACTACCATACTCCGTTCAAAGGCACTTAAATATTTTGTCTTGCCCATTCACCCTCTGAATGGCACACATACAAATCTATGACTCAAGGCTTTAAAATCCTTCTTTAACCTGTCTCCTTCCCTTCATCTACATTGATTGAAGTGGATTTAACAAGGGACCTGGTCAGTCTGTGGAAAGAGTATGTTTGTACACTCAGTGTATGTAGTCCATAGTACATACGGAGGTACTCCAAACATAACTGATCTTAAAAATCTATCACCCATGTATTGTAGGCAAGGTGTAGGAAGACTGCTGGCTCACCTACTTTCCAGACCACAAACCTGCAAAGGACCACTTTACCCTCGGCCGTCCCCTTTTAACTGCTTCCAAATCAAATCTAAGTGTGTTTGTCACGTGCGCCGAATACAACAGGTGTAGTAGACCTTACAGTGAAATGCTTACTTAAAGGCTCTTAACCAATAGTGCGAAAAAAAGGTATGTGTGTGTGTGTAGGTAAGTAAAGAAATAAAACAACAGTAAAAAGACATTTGAAAATAACAGTATCAAGGCTATATACAAACACCTGTTAGTCAGGCTTATTGAGGTAGTATGTACATGTAGATATGGTTAAAGTGACTATGCCTATATGATGAACAGAGAGTAGCAGGTAGTGATGAACACAATGCAGATAGCCCGGTTAGCCAATGTGCGGGAGCACTGGTTGGTCGAGGCCAATTGAGGTAGTATGTACATGAATGTATAGTTAAAGTTACTATGCAGCAGTGTAAAAAGAGGGGTTGGGTTGGGGGGGGCACACAATGTAAATAGTCTGGGTGGCCATTTGATTACCTGTTCAGGAGTCTTATAGCTTGGGGGTAAAAACTGTTGAGAAGCCTTTTTGTCCAAGACTTGGCACTCCGGTACCGCTTGCCATGCAGTAGTAGAGAGACCTCTTAGAGAGAGACACCATGACCTCAGCCCTTACACACATTTTTTGTAAAGCACATGAGAAGAACAAGATGTAATTTCCCTCTGATCTTGGTTTGAAAAGAAAGAGAGGAAAGGGGCTGCTGAGAGAGAAGGGGTCCATTTAACCAAACTAAAGGACTATCGCCCCCTAGCACTCACATCTGTCATCATATCACCTTTACCTTACCTGACACCCTAGACCCACTTCAATTTGCATACCGCCCCAATAGATCTACAGGCAATGCAATCGGCATCGCACTGCACACTGCCCTAACTCATCTGGATAAGAGGATGTATGTAAGAATGCTGTTCATTCACTATAACTCAGCATTCAACACCATAGTACACTCCAAGCTCATCATTAAACTCAGGTCCTGGGTCTGAACCCGCCCTGTGCAACTGGGTCCTGGACTTCTTGACGGGCCGCCCCCAGCTGGTGAAGGTAGGAAACAACATCTCCACTTCGCTAATCTTCAACACAGGGGACCCACAAGGGTGCGTGCTCAGCCCCCTCCTGTACTCCCTGTTCACCCATGACTGTGTGGCCAGGCCGCCTCAAACTCAATAAACTTTGCAGACAACACAACAGTAGTAGACCTAATTACCAACAATGATGAGACAGCCAAAAGGGAGAAAGGTGAGGGCCCTGGTGGAGTGGCGCCAGGAAAATAACCTCTCCCTCAACGGGCTCTAAAGAGGGTGGTGCAGCCTGTTCACCCCGCTACCATCCAGAAGGAGAGGTCAGTACAGGTGTATCAAAGATGGGACCGAGAGACTGAAAAACAGCTTCTGTTTCAAGGCCATCAGACTGTTAAACAGCCATCACTAGCCGACTACCACCCGGTTACTCAATCCTGCTGCCATATAGACATGGAATCACTGGTCACTTTAAAAATGTTTACATCCTGCTTTACTCATTTCCTATGTATGTACTGCATTCTATTCTACTGCATTTTAGTCAGTGCCAATCCGACATTGCTCGTCCTGATATTTATGTATTTCATAATTCCATTATTTTACTTTTAGATTTCTGTGTATTGTTGTGAATTATTAAATGCTACTGCACTGTTGAAGCTAGAAACATAAGCATTTCGAAACACCGGCAATAACATCTGCTAAAAATGTGACCAATAAAATGTGCATTTTTTCAATCATTGATTCACACCTAGACCAGTTTATCCCTCTCATTGAGTCCAGAGGGGTACGACAAAGCCAGATCAATGAGTTAGCCAGCTAACTTTGATAAACGGCAGGGGTCAGGTAGCCTAGTCAGGTAGCCTAAAATAATAAAGGAACATTTCAAATAAAATATACTAGTCAAAAGTTAGTTTTTTCTTTATTTTTACCCAACTTTTCTACATTGTAGAATAATAGTGAATACATCAAAACTATGAAATAACACATATGGAATCATGTAGTAACCAAGAAAGTGTTAAACTAATCAATTTATATTTGAGATTCTTCAAAGTAGCACACTCTTGGCATTCTCTCAACCAGCTTCATGAGGTAGTCACCTGGAATGCATTTAAATTAACAGGTGTGCCTTGTTAAAAGTTAATGTGTAGATTTTATTTCCTCAATGTGTTATACAGAAGATAGCCCTATTTGGTAAAAGTCCATATTATGGCAAAAACAGGACTGCCATAGTTACTTCTGCTGCAGAGGATAACTTCATTAGAGTTACCAGCTGCAAAAATTGCAGCCCAAATAAATGCTTCACAGAGTTCAAGTAACAGACACATCTCAGCATCAACTGTTCAGAGGAGGCTGCGTGAATCAGGCCTTCATGGTCGAATTGCTGCAAAGAAACCACTACTAAAGGACACCAATAATAATAAGAAACTTGCTTGGGCCAAGAAACACAAGCAATGGACATTATACTGGTCAAAATCCTTAGGTCTGATGAGTCTTTGAGATTTTTGGTTTCCAACCGCCGTATCTTTGTGAGACATAGAGTAGGTGTACGGATTATCTCTGCATGTGTGGTTCCCACCGTGAAGCATGGAGGAGGAGGTATGATGGTGTGGAGGTGCTTTGCTGGTGACACTGTCAGTGATTTATTTAGAATTCAAGGCACACTTAACCAGCATGGCTACCACAGCATTCTGCAGCGATACGCCATCCCAGCTGGTTTGCGTTTAGTGGGACTATTATTTATTTTCAACAGGACAATGACCCAACACTCCTCCAGGGTGTGTAATGGCTATTTGACCAAGGAGAGTGATGGAGTGCTGCATCAGATGACCTGGCCTCCACAATCACCCGACCTCAACCCAATTGAGATGGTTTGGGATGAGTTGGACCACAGAGTGAAGAAAAAGCAGCCAGCAAGTGCTCAGCATATGTGGGAAAAGACTGTTGGAAAAAGACTGTTGGAAAAGCATTCCAGGTGAAGCTGGTTGAGAGAATGCCAAGAGTGTGCAAAGCGGTCATCAAGACAAAGAGTGGCTACTTTGAAGAATCTCAAATATAAAATATATTTTTATTTGTTTAACACTTCCTCAGGATTCCATGTGTTATTTCATAGTTTTTATGTCTTCACCATAATTATACAATTTAGAAAATAGTGAAAATATATAAAAACCCTTGAATGAGTAGGTGTGTCCAAACTTTTGGCTGGAAATGATGCAGACATTTACATTGATGGAAGCTACAATCTATTTGGAATATGAAAACTCATCTACCCTCTAAAAAAAAATAAGAAAAAAATAAGATATTCATGCTTCACCTATACTGCCATACCAAGCAGTAACTGCTCATTTGATCGAAAATTAGTTCATGTCATTGTTGCAACAGAAAATACATGCTAAATCACGTGGACAAGTATTCTGCCTCTATTGTATTGTGTTTTGGAGGAAATGTGGTCTTGTTAGCAGTAACTACATAAAGTTACTGTGAAACCAAGGTAAATAAAATACATTTTTCTCAGTTCCATGCTGAGAAAAAGGCAGTTACTGCCTTTTTGCTTGGTAGGGCAGAATAGAGCTTTCCATAAGTTCTACTAAACCTGTGTTTACCACAGACCTTAATTTCTGTGTTTATCCCCCCCAAAACATTCATTTCCCTATAGGCTTTGGCCATTTTAGCAAAGGCAGAGTTAATGCCTACAAAACAAGATGCCATTACTATTCCTCTCTCTTCCTCTATAATTTAGGAGACACCGTTGCACAAACAACATACTGATTCATGCCTACACCAGCACTGGTATCAGGCTGTAGTAGAGGGAGAGAGGCGACTGAAGTGGCGAACTGAGTAAACTATAACAATACGCCGTTCGGACGCGTGTAATGTCACGTAGAAGGTAGAAGGTCAAGTAAAAACCTAAACGGGTCCGTGCATTAATACTGGTATATTGTAAAATAAGGTAGCCATACTTTGTGATAAGCATTAACAGCTAGCGTCTCTCGCTCTCTCCCCTCTCACACTCGCTCTGCATTGATATTATATATTTTGTGTGTCCATCATCTCGTTTGAGAGTGATACTCTTTTATCTGTTTCTCATACCGTAAAATGTACTTGAAATAATTCCTTGACGTTTGAGATGGGTATTTGGAACTGATTTGCAGATAAAATGACTAAAATAAGGTAATTATTTGAATGATGGATGGATTGGAGTGATCCTTCTCCTCCCACTGCTCCAAACCTTGATACAGTATATGTGAAGTCAAATAAACTGGCCTCTGTGTGTATAAAGAACGTGTCACATTGATTGGCTCCAATCTATGTCTACGTGACCTTGCAAATCAACTCTTCATTTTTGGGCCTGGCTCAGGCACAATATGCCATTTCCTTTGTTCTTGGTTTGAAAGAAAGAGAGGAGTGGCCAATGAGACAGAGCCATTGAGAACATTGTGTTTCAGAGGAGCCGAGACAACACGCGCAAACACATTGACACACCGACCGGGACAGGCTGAAGACATAACATAACTCAGTGTCTGATGGGATTGATGTCATCACACATAGACTAATGGGTTGTAGTTTACAGCAGACATGATTGGTTTCGATGGTGTGAGCACCATACTAAATTACACCGTGTCTGGGTCCTGCTTTTAATGCTGCTGTTCTCTTTGTGTGTGTGTGTGTGTGTGTGTGTGTGTGTGTGTGTGTGTGTGTGTGTGTGTGTGTGCGAGCACGCACGTGTGTGTGTTTTATGTTATGTAAGCTCAGTTAGTAAGAGCGTGGCACTAGCAATATCATGGTTGTGGGTAGGACTGTGATGATTATGGGATTTTGAGAGACCATTCACTGTCATGCAAATAGGGCATTGGGCCACCACGAGCCAGAAGACCTTCAATGCACCTTGGCATAGTTTTGCCAAGTGTCTGAAACTCTGTTGAAAGGATGTGACACTATTCTTCCGCAAGAAATTCCATCATTTGGTGTTTTGTTGATGTCGGTGGAAAATGCTAAGGCGCCGCTCCAGAATCTCCCATAAGTGTTGAATTGGGTTGAGATCTGGTGACTGAGACGGCCATGGCATATGGTTTACCTTATTTTAATGCTCATCAAACCATTCAGAGACCACTCATGGGGAGTGCGGGCATTGTCATCCAATGGGGGCATAGACATGGTATGTTAATTGCCTAATTAACTCAGGAACTACACCTGTGTGGAAGCACCTGCTTTCAATGTACTTTGTATCTGTAATTTACTCGTGTCTCCATTATTTTGACATAGCCTTGTCCCACCAACATATTTTTCTGCATAAGATCCCGTTGCATGATTTTCTTCCCAACAGCCAAATTAGCAGAATAATACGTTACTCTGCAGCAGATATAAAATGCCCTTGACAGGGCTCCAGACTAACATCCTCCCCAGCCCATGATTTGGTCGCACAATTTTTTTCCCCGCTGAGTCATGCAATAGAATACATTTGTTATCATTCACCTTCTAAAGTCGTTTTCTGTGCTTTAGACTGTTTAATACAGTGCCTTGCGAAAGTATTCGGCCCCCTTGAACTTTGTGACCTTTTGCCACATTTCAGGCTTCAAACATAAAGATATAAAACTGTATTTTTTGTGAAGAATCAACAACAAGTGGGACACAATCATGAAGTGGAACGACATTTATTGGATATTTCTTTACTTTTTTAACAAATCAAAAACTGAAAAATTGTGCGTGCAAAATTATTCAGCCCCTTTACTTTCAGTGCAGCAAACTCTCTCCAGAAGTTCAGTGAGGATCTCTGAATGATCCAATGTTGACCTAAATGACTAATGATGATACATACAATCCACCTGTGTGTAATCAAGTCTCCGTATAAATGCACCTGCACTGTGATAGTCTCAGAGGTCCGTTAAAAGCGCAGAGAGCATCATGAAGAACAAGGAACACACCAGGCAGGTCCGAGATACTGTTGTGAAGAAGTTTAAAGCCGGATTTGGATACAAAAATATTTCCCAAGCTTTAAACATCCCAAAGAGCACTGTGCAAGCGATAATATTGCAATGGAAGGAGTATCAGACCACTGCAAATCTACCAAGACCTGGCCGTCCCTCTAAACTTTCAGCTCATACAAGGAGAAGACTGATCAGAGATGCAGCCAAGAGGCCCATGATCACTCTGGATGAACTGCAGAGATCTACAGCTGAGGTGGGAGACTCTGTCCATAGGACAACAATCAGTCGTATATTGCACAAATCTGGCCTTTATGGAAGAGTGGCAAGAAGAAAGCCATTTCTTAAAGATATCCATAAAAAGTGTTGTTTAAAGTTTGCCACAAGCCACCTGGGAGACACACCAAACATGTGGAAGAAGGTGCTCTGGTCAGATGAAACCAAAATTGAACTTTTTGGCAACAATGCAAAACGTTATGTTTGGCGTAAAAGCAACACAGCTGAACACACCATCCCCACTGTCAAACATGGTGGTGGCAGCATCATGGTTTGGGCCTGCTTTTCTTCAGCAGGGACAGGGAAGATGGTTAAAATTGATGGGAAGATGGATGGAGCCAAATACAGGACCATTCTGGAAGAAAACCTGATGGAGTCTACAAAAGACCTGAGACTGGGACGGAGATTTGTCTTCCAACAAGACAATGATCCAAAACATTAAGCAAAATCTACAATGGAATGGTTCAAAAATAAACATATCCAGGTGTTAGAATGTCCAAGTCAAAGTCCAGACCTGAATCCAATCGAGAATCTGTGGAAAGAACTGAAAACTGCTGTTCACAAATGCTCTCCATCCAACCTCACTGAGCTCGAGCTGTTTTGCAAGGAAAAAATGTCAGTCTCTCGATGTGCAAAACTGATAGAGACATACCCCAAGCGACTTGCAGCTGTAATTGCAGCAAAAGGTGGCGCTACAAAGTATTAACTTAAGGGGGCTGAATAATTTTGCACGCCCAATTTTTCAGTTTTTGATTTGTTAAAAAAGTTTGAAATATCCAGTAAATGTCGTTCCACTTCATGATTGTGTCCCACTTGTTTTTGATTCTTCACAAAAACATACAGTTTTATATCTTTATGTTTGAAGCCTGAAATGTGGCAAAAGGTCGCAAAGTTCAAGGGGGCCGACTACTTTCGCAAGGCACTGTATACTGAGATGGGAGGCTATTCAAGAAGTAAGAAGTTTCATCTAACATGTCCACGCAGGAATGCATGGTTCAAGATATGTTGATGTGCAACCTAATCCAGTGATTGTCATGAATTGTGAGTTGACAATAGACTATTGTTGTTAAACTTTAACAGTGTTCCATAGTAATCATTAGTCCAACAGTTGCAAATGATAGTTTCTATTGGACAAATTAAGGTGTGTGTATCACTGTTTCCTTCCGTTTAAGAAAAGTTTTTAAACAGAATTGGTGGAATGAATATACCCCTGATCGCATGTAAACAAAGTTAACTTTTTAAGCAGCCATGTTGTATTCCTTCTCGCATCTATGCACTCTCCTCCTCTCACCTTTTCCCTTCGCTTGTGGAATTCAGCTGTATGTGACCAGGCGAAAAAACCTTTCCAAGCCAAACCACATCATAACCGCTACACACAGCCTACATCGTTGTCACCATATTTGTTAAAGTAACGTCATAGTCAACATAGCTAATAGAACTAACACGTTAGTAAACCTGCTACAATCATGCAGTACAGTGTACTGTCAGTAAGCAGTTTAGCAGATACACTGGTGGTCGCCGGTGGCAATAAATTGGTCAAATCAAACGCTTACCTTGACTTGGAAGAGTTCCAGTGTTGTGTTGGATAGTCAAAGCCAGCTAGCTAACATAGCATCCCTCTGTTTGAGTCAGGTTTTTGAGTAGGCTAAACTATCTAGCTGCATTTTCTAGCGATAATAACGTTTTTTTTTAAATGATGAAATATCGCTCTCGCTTCTTTCAATTTTGAAGAAATTAATTTATTCAAAACTGTTCAACTATTGTCTTTCTCTATCTTTGAGTCAACTACTCACCACATGTTTTGCACTACCCGTGCTAGCTAGCTGTAGTTTATGCTTTCAGTACTAGAATAATTATCTGATATTTTGATTGGTTGGACAACATGTTAGTTCATGCTGCAAGAGCTCTGATAGGTTGGAGGACGTCCTCCGGAAGTTGTCATAATTACTATGTAAGTCTATTGAAGGGGGTAAGAACCATGAGCCTCCCAGGTTTTGTATTGAAGTCATTGTACCCAGAGGAGGACAGAAGTTAGCTGTCCTCTGGCTACACCATGGTGATACCCTACAGAGTGCTGTTGAGGCTACTGTAGGCCTTCATTGCAAAACTGTGTGTTTTAATCAATTATTTGGTGACGTGAATATATTTAGTATAGTTTTATCTAAAAAGGATAACTCTTTAAAAAAATGAAATTCACTGAGGATGGTCCTCCCCTTCCTCCTCTCAGGAGCCTCCACTGAGCATGTTACTGTACAACCACTGTGTTCCAATTTAGGCGTTTATCAGTGCCATTTTCAACCCGTATAAGGGTATGAGTGTAACGGGGTACAACTTCTTTTTTTTTACCATAATGGACGGTTACGCGATTCTACAATAATTTTGCTAGCCCTAGTTGTGGTTTCAATTCCCATAGGGATCACATTCCCTTTCTTAAAATGTATGAAACATGTATGCAATCACTCTACTAATTGGCTTTGGATGAAAGCGTATGCTAAGTAGCATATTTTATATTATTCTGTTTGTGTTGGCTGAAGTCTCCAGCCAGTGCTCTAGTCGTCCTCTCCATCTCAATAAGAGCTATTGAGTAGCGTCTGGTTGTCCTAGGGAGGCGGGGAGAAAGTAAAAGCAGTGCGGAGCAGACAGCGTAAACACATTAGCCCATGGATGGTAAAATCTCAGTGTACAACAACGTCATTAAAGGGAATTAAAACAGCCAGGGAGATGCATTTAGAAAAGCCGGCACAATTACAAAGGGACAGGGTGGGGAGGCCTTCAGTGTTGTAACCTTCTTGTTGCTCGTTGCTCTGCTCGCAATGTTCCCAGTGTACCGCAGCTAGAATATCTGTCAGTCTACGGGCTTCTTCGCCGATGTCATTCCGTTTTGGAGTGGAGGGAGGCAGAGTAGGCCTCTTCAGGTAATCACATTACCTTAGCGATATGATTACAGAATATGCCGAAGATTGACAGACTGCATTTAGTTGAGGGAAAATAAACAAACATTTTCTTCAGATGTACCTAGATCTGACTTTGTGTGAGGTATTCGGCGTGAATTGTCTAATTTATTATATGACGATCAATTGACTGACTTCCCACTATTAAGAAGCTTTTATACTTCATTGTAATGTCTTCATTTTTTCAGTTCTGGAGGCAGGAACCATTGAGACAGCAGCTCAATGAGTCTGTTCCATTCAGCCCAGTGTGTCGACTGAATGGACCTTCATTTCAAGGGACCAAGTCTTATATTGACCCAATCAGCAGAGTGCAGCGGCTGTTTAAAGTGCTATTGAAACCTGACATTTGAACTGAAATATATTTTGGTCAGTCCTATGAACCCCCTTATGGACTTAATTGACCAATTACTTATTGAAAATAAATCTCTTTCATAATTGTTGGACATTGATACTTTTCCACTGCTTATTTCATCAGACTTGTCTATGTGAATATCTTTGCACATTTCTTTCTGTCAAAAATATTTGATTCCCAAATTAAGAGTACTTAAAAAAGGCCATCTTATTAAAGAGATTCTCTGGTAGTTCTGTGTACTTTTGCAAACTTTTTAGCCAGTAGTCCTGAAAGTAGCACTCACGAGCCAAAAGTGGTCCCTGAAAACAGCATTATTTTTCACATTTACATTTTTTATTTCATCCCCTTTTTCTCCCCAATTTCGTGGTATCCAATTGTTAGTAGTTACTATCTTGTCTCATCGCTACAACTCCCGTACGGGGTCGGGAGAGACGAAGGTTGAAAGTCATGCGTCCTCCGATACACAACCCAACCAAGCTGCACTGCTTCTTAACACAGCGCATCCAACCCGGAAGCCAGCCGCACCAATGTGTCGGAGGAAACACTGTGCGCCTGGCAACCTTGGTTAGCGTGCACTGCGCCCGGCCCGCCGCAGGAGTCGCTGGTGCGCGATGAGACAAGGATATCCCTACCGGCCAAACCCTCCCTAACCCGGACGACGCTAGGCCAATTGTGCATCGCCCCACGGACCTCCCGGTCACGGCCTGTTACGACAGAGCCTGGGCGCGAACCCAGAGTCTCTGGTGGCACAGCTAGCACTGTGATGCAGTGCCCTAGACCACTGCGCCACCTGGGAGGCCCGAAAACGGCATTCTACGACACATATATGCAGATATGTGCACCATGTCATTGCTCTCTCTGTCTCTGCTGTGTCCACTGAGCCGTTGGGCCCGCCCTGTAACCTCATTGGATAAGGCTGGGCAGGCCTCTTGCTAGCAGTCACTCAAATGCGAGGGGCTGAAGCTCACTGGGTCGAACTCAAATTGCTAGGGGGCTGGCCCACGTGGGGGGAAATATTGGGAAAATGTCACGGCACAGCTTCAAGAAAACAGTCTCTTTCAAACTAGGGATTTTGTGGCTAATTGAGGTGAAACAGTAATTCTGTTCATAGATTATGCATGTATGAACGACACATTGACACGACAGGTAGCCTAGTGGTTAGAGCCTAGTGGTTAGAGCCTAGTGGTTAGAGCCTTTTGGTTAGAGCCTAGTGGTTAGAGCGTTGGACTAGTTGCCGAAAGGTTGCAAGATCGAATACCCGAGTTGAAGGTAACAATCTGTTGTTCTGCCCCTGAACAAGACAGTGTTCCTAGGCCGTCATTGAAAATAAGAATTTGTTGTTAAATTACTTGCCTAGTTAAATAAAGGTAAAATAAATAAAACACATCCAGCCCAAAGCAGGAAGTTTAAAAAAGACTTTCTTGTCGTCAAAGTACCTGAGCATGTCTTTAACAGTTATAAGCCATATAAGCCATACATTCGTATACATTCGTAAGCAGTACATAAGCATCCGTAGATGCAAAATGACAATAAGATGGATGATGGTAGATCTGTTGTTCACTCTGTCGCCTCACAAGATAAATGTGATGAGGACCATCTCACAGCATTATGTGCAGGGTACTTCTGTCTATCTGGATGATGTGGTTCTGTCTGTAATGCTGTATTTAGTATGACTCAAATGGCTGTGAGTAATGATGGCAATAATTTGTTCAGATCCTGCATTACCTCACTCTCTTATTCCCTCTCTCTTCTCTCCCTCTCATCTCTTTCTCTTCTGATCTCTCTCTCCCTGTTTCCTCATCTCTCTCCATTTCTCCTTCTTCTGCTCTCTCTCCCTCCATCTGAAAGAGACCGCCTGCGTCTTTGTAATTTGGATGTTTGATGTCGTAGTGATGACAGCAGAAAGTGTGGGCTTTTGAAAAGAGACACTATTATTTACCCGTCTTATTTTCTCTCCATCTCACATTATCTGCCAGTCTCACCCGGGCTGGGTTACTTGTGAATCATATAGATCCTAAACTAATGCCAGCCGAGGAGTTGCCTATTCTTCTCTCTGTCCCGCCCCTCTCTCCTACTCTGAGACACCTTGTGAATACTCTCTCTTTCTCTCTCTCTCTTTCTCTCTCTCTCTCTCTCTCTCTCTCTCTCTGTGTAGGGAGGAAATTGTCTGTCTACGTGATGCTTCTAATAAACCAATTTATGTTAATGAGGTCAAAGGTCCTGTTAATGAGGTCAAAGCTCCTCCCAGATTCAACCTCTCTGCCCAAATGTTCAGGTGTTGTCTCACTCACTCACTCACTCACTCAGTCACTCACTCCACGGAGCAGAATGGGACTTTGTTGCCTTGTATTTTACAGCCTTTATGTTCCTCTCCCCTCGAAAGGACATTGAAGAAGCGTTTCTGTTTGCAATGCAATCCGTCATAGACTCCCTTTTACTACAATATCCTTGACTCACCTTCCAGGAAAAGCACAAGTGTGTGTAGAGCCAAAAGGTGGCATTGCAGAGATTCACAAGACTTTGTTGATGTTGATTTTCAGTTTATCATTCTGCATTAGATCAATTCACTGTCACTAATATAATCTGTAGTGATTTATAGTCGCAGACTCTCACTAGGCAGATGGAGAGATAGATTGAGAGAGAAAGAGGCAGGGATAGACGGAGGGTGATGGCAAGGAAAGAGGGATGATGTTGAGTGATGTCGTCTTCAATCTCTCCGCCCGTTATGCACTCTGTCTGTCTCTCTCTCTCTCTGTGTCTCTTTATCTCTGTCTCTCTCCTGCCCTCGCTCTCTGTTTGTCTCTATCTCTGACTCTCTCTCTGTCTCTTTATCTCTGTCTCGCTCTCTGTTTGTCTCTTTATCTCTGTCTCGCTCTCTGTTTGTCTCTTTATCTCTGTCTCTATCTCTGTCTCTCTCCTGCCCTCACTCTTTGTTTGTCTCTATCTCTGTCTCTCTCCTGCCCTCGCTCTCTGTTTGTCTCTCTCTCTTTCTCTCTCTCTGTTTGTCTCTTTATCTCTCTCTCTCCTGCCCTCGCTCTCTGTTTGTCTCTTTATCTCTGTCTCTCTCTCTCTCTGTTTGTCTCTATATATCTGTCTCTCTCCTGCCCTCGCTCTCTGTTTGTCTCTTTATCTCTGTCTCTCTCTCTCTGTTTGTCTCTATCTCTGTCTCTCTCCTGCCCTCACTCTTTGTTTGTCTCTATCTCTGTCTCTCTCCTGCCCTCGCTCTCTGTTTGTCTCTATCTCTGTCTCTCTCCTGCCCTCGCTCTCTATCAGGATCAGACATGAAGATGTATGTGTGTCTGGAAACAGGCTGTAGGCCTTAATGGAGGCACTAGTCAATAAAGATACTGTTTATCAGTGTTCTCTCTTCCTCTTTCCATCCACCTCCCTCTGTCTGGATGCATATCTGTTTCTGTGAGTATGATATGGAAAATGACATGGCAACAATGCTGACTGACTGTGTCAGCTGTAGTGGTGCTGGGCTCATATTCACAAAGCATCTCAGATGTACCCTGTCCATGTAATCTCATTCATTATAATCTAAAAGGCTAAACTGATCGGAGATCAGCAGTTCTACTCTGAGAGGCTTTATGGATATGGACCTGGGCACAGATTCACAAAACCTTCTTAAGAAAACATTTCTTCTTAACTGAAATGTTTTCCTTAACTATAGACTTAAGAAGAAAGTTAAGCAAAGTTGCTATTCCTCAAAATGGTTATTGGAAATTTTCTTACAGTATTTCTTGTTTCTCCTTTAAGCAAAAAGTTAAGAAGAAATTCTATTGTTAAAAAAAATGTTTTGGGAAATTCCAAGATAGCTTAAACCTTGTCTTAATCTCAGGGCAGTGAGAGAACAAGCTCATGAAAGCAATTGAACATGTTTAATTCACTCACAAACTTAATCTGAAAGTTTCAGTATTGATTATTTTAAACCCAAGTACACGTTTTAGAACAGTAATCTCAGTAAGAAATATGCCAACATGATTGTCTTTGCTAGCTTGATAGCTAGCTAAAACAGTTGCTGAGCAACAAGAAGATATTTGAGAAGTCCGTAAGAAAATCGTGAAATCTCAAGATATTGTTGAGGAACTTCTTATTTTTTTTCTTAAGAAGCTTCTTAAGTTTTTGCGTCGGTGTTTTGTGATTCTGGGCCCTGGTTAGCCGCTCGTGGAGTACTAATCACAAATGCCAGCCGTGTCAGTAGAATGTGTTGGAAAGCTTTGGAGCAAAGCGGAATATGGAGTCAAAGCTAGCGGGCTCTAACTGTTTGAACTTAATTCCTACCATGTCGTTCCCATTTCTCTGTGTGTGTGTGTGTGGAGAGGGGGCAGATCTTTGCAGCAGCTAACCCAGTGATTCCCCTTGGAGACAAAGATGTTTCCACTAACGTCAGAGAGACTGTGTGCTCAGTGCCTACGTCACACTATGAGATGGTTTGTAGCATGTCTAGCTGAAGGCAGGAACCCCTTCAGTACACATGAATACAGAAAGCTGATATGGCTGTTTGATGGTCCTCTCTGAAGCTCTGTGTAGGATTGTGTTGTTGCTCTGTTGCTGCCCTGAACTCTGCATTAAAACTATATAAAGAAAGGATAGGCCTGTGAGCTGCTGTTACATATTCTGCTCACACAATGTATTTAAATGATCATGTCCTCATGTATGAAGAAGAGATGGGAGTGGCTCCTGATTGGACCAGGAAATACTTTGAGATTAGGGAAACTCTCTCACCCTAATATGATTATGTGCTAATGTGCGTTTTAACAACTGTCAATATAGTTAAATTATATTAAGTCTGGGGTTACTGTACTTTTGTGTCTCCTGACTGGCTGATCGTCTCTCCTGCTGTTCCAGATGGGATCAGTGTGACAGGCCTTCCCATCTCCAGCCCCCTGAGACAAGTCCTCAAACCCCGGGCTGAGACCAAGGCCCTGGGCAGCGAGTCCAGCAAGACAGACTACAACCACGTCAAGGTAGGACTGACACCTCTCCCCTCTCCTCTCCTCCCATCTTCTCTAAACTGTGTTCCTTTTATGACTGAGATTTCAGCAGGAACATTTCTCTATTTTACACATCTGCATTTCATGACTTCTGAAGGTTGTTTTATTTCCCTCCTTGTGTTGTATTTTCCATTTTCTGATGCTGCAGATAGTTAACAAGCCTCGTGTTGTGGTAATTAGGGTGAGTGTAGCTGTTTGTTTAAAAAGCAGGGAGGGAGCTGAGGATAGACAGACCGACAGACAGAGAGGCTAGCTGCAGCTTTTCACACATAGACAAGAAGGTACACAGAGTTAATGTGGCGTGTCTCTATCAGGGTGCAACTGATCTCAATCAGTGGAGAGAACAGGCTGGATGTCTTGCTGAACTACATTCTCTCTCTGTGTGTGTGTGTGTGTGTGTGTGTGTGTGTGTGTGTGTGTGTGGCTTTGGTGTTGTAGAGTTCGTTAAGTTCTGTCTGCAGGGGTGAACCTCTCCATTGTGATTCATCACGGAGCACCTATGGTTAGCTATAACGTACGCATGCACACACACACACAACCTCCCATCCGCGTCCACTCGACCATTCCCTCTCCTTATATCTCCTCGCCTTATTACATAACCTAGACGTTTTCAGGGGAGGTGAAAAAGGAAAGCCAGGTCAAATAATAATGAATAAATATTAGGCCTGTTTCTAGTGTTTTTAATTTTCAGATTCAAACATGTACACTACATACAAAAATAACACTTGTTCCAATAAACAGACGGAGCAACTTGTAAATAAAAAATAAATAAAGAATATAGAAAATACAATTTTACCAAAGAAATTAACAAAACAAAGAAACAAGGTGGTCTAATCAGCTACGATCCAGGGAAAACACATCTTACAAAGCAGTTGTGATGTCCACATTTAAGAGGGACATCACAGCTTTCCAGTTCTACCACATTGATTTCTTAACTCCTAAAATTGCACGCATGGCATCTTTAAAAACTATTTATTTAAAAACGATTTATTTATTTCACAACACTGTTTCACATGCTGACCAGACCGCTCACATGTCGATTTTGTCCACCCACACCAGACGCGATCAGGACTCGCAGGTTGAAATATCAAAACAAACTCTGAACCGACTATATTAATTTGGGGACAGGTCGAAAAGCATTCAGTGTTCATTACAATTTAGCTAGCTAGCTTGCTGTTGCCAGCTAATTTGTCCAGGAATATAAACATTGGGTTGTTATTTTACCTGAAATGCACAAAGTCCACTACGACAATTAATTCACAGATAAAAAAGTTAAAGTTTCTAGTAATCACTCCTCCTTCAGGCTGCTTCTTCTTCTTTGGAATTGATATGGCTGTTGGCAATCAACATTAAGGTGCATTACCACCACCAACTGGACTGGAGTGTGGACCTCAGTTCATCTTTCAATCACCCACGTGGGTATATGCTCCTAAAAACCAATGAGGAGATGGGGAGAGGCAGGACTTGCATCGCATCAAGCGTCACAACTAGAACCAAGTTTTATTTTCCCGCCTGGCTGCGCAGGCGCGCGCCAGCAGTGTTCGGTGCAGTGATTGAATAGCATGTATGTGTACATTTATTCTGCAACGCTCGCGCACACAGTCAGCAGGTCACTGACGCCTGATCTAAGCCATTACACATAGAGAATCTATACAGGAGGACGAATCTCATTCTTAATTCCCTTATGCTGCCCTCCAACTCTCCACTGTAAATATGAAGCTGTCCGTTCCATCAGTCGGCTGGTGAAGCTTGTTAAGAACAGAGTAGAGAATGACAGACAGGCAGCTCAGAGTCTCAGTGCAGATGATGTTGTTTTGGCAGTTTAGCTGCAGAGGTAATCCCAGAACCGACCAATTACACATCATGTGGGAACATTGCCTTTAACATAGTCCTGTGTGTGCGTGTGTATTTGTGAGGCGGTATGGATAAGGGTTGATTTGCACATAAATCGAAACTCTCCTGCTGGTTAGACTGAACCTTCTGAATGTTAATGAATGTTTCCCCTACCTGTGTTTGACTATGTATGTACGGTGCTATATGGATTCATATTTCCTGAGGCATCTGACTCGTCGTTTGGCTGCAACATTGCTTTTAGTCTGACTCACACTCTAGATTTGTACTTAGCTGGCCTACTGGTTCTAGTGCAGGTCATGCGTAATATCACTCATATCATAGTGTCTGCCCACTATTTCGTAATTAAAACAACAACTAAAAGCTATATTGATGTCTTTTTTGTTGTCAGTTTTTGCTCATATTAAATGTACTTTCTGTTGAAAGCCATGATTTCGTAATCACGTATCTCATGGATTCTGTATGCAGCTGAAATGCCTTGTTATGTGCACAAATTGGGTCAACCAATTTATTTTCCCACGCTGGAGTTCTACTTCACAGATTATGTTTTGTCTTAGCCTTCACAGTGATGTGTTTGATAAGCTTGTCGTTTCATCCACCTTCCTGCTTGTGTGTGTATGTGTTTTAACCTTCCTTTCTCCACCTCCATGCTGATCAGGCTGCCTGTCCAATAGGAACAAGTGATATTTCCCTCTGAGCCACCTGGTGAACTTTGCTATTCCTTCTCATTATGATATTTCTACTCCGTGCTTCTGCATTTGTTACAGTAGTTAGCTACACATCCCAGCCTGCCTGGAAATGCCACAGGAATACATGGGGGGTGAGCGTGTCTGTGTGTGTGTGTCTGTGTGTGTGTGTGCGCGCGCGTGTGTGTGTGTGTGCCTGTGTGAGCAGTTGTTGGCATGCGTGCCTATTATGCTCAACGATTCCCAGGAAATACAATGTAATAAAATAAGACCGTTCTGTAATCCGTCGACAGGAAGCAAAGGTGTGAGTTTGACTATCCCCGCTCTGCCTTTCTTCATTGTCTATTTCCACTCTGTCTTTTCCCTGAGGTCTTGCTGTGGTGTGGTATGTTGTGTCTGTGTGCGGAGCACATTTGTGTTTGTTTGGTAGTGTTTGCGTATGTTTGTGTGTCAGTGTTGCTCTGTAGCATCTCTCTAGTGTCTCTCTTACCTGCACATATTTGTGTGACTCTTAGGTAGTACAGGAAGAGAATAGTGTCAGAATAGGACACTTCGCTCCATCATATGGGGAGGTAGGTTAGAGACAGAGGTTTGAGTGTCAGGCCTGGGGAGGAGAACAGGGGAATAGAGAGAAGTCTATAAACCTTTATGATTGGGGATAACTCACGCATCAGGGATGACATGCTCATTCATTTACCCTCCTGAACCTAGCTCCCTTTTGTCTGATGACTCAAACTGAATTCTTCAGTCTGAGGCTGCTGTCGTTGAAGTATTCTGATGACTCAAACTGAATTATTCCGCTGCTCTGTCATTCGCGAGATACTTCAGTCTGAGGCTGCTGTCATTGAAGTATTCTGATGACGTCAAATTGAGTCATCAGAGTTTGGATCGTCTCTAACCATTTGGAGTATCAAAGCCAATGACGCATTTTCAAAACTCCGCTTTATCCACGTGTATTCTGGCTCTGGTTAGAATGTTTGCATTCTAGAAATCGTTGGGGAGGGACTCAAATCCAGACTTACTGGGAAGAAGAAACATTCACGTCATGACGTTTGGCTGGGACATTGAGTTTGGGTAGCTCCCTCTACTCAGCAGGCAGTTGGCATCAGGGCCATTTCAAGGCAGAGCTGTGTGTGTGCGTGCGTGCCGAACCCCTCAGACACAGCTCTGAGTCCATTCCGCACTGTCTTCAAAACCACAAATGTCTAGGGGTGTGTGGAGCTTAAACCCGATGTCTAGTTCTACCTGTTATTTTTCACTGCTCCTAAGACTGCAATATGGAAGCTGAGAGGATTCAGGTTGAATAGAAATGCGAAAATATTAGAAGATCCAGTTTGAATATAAGCACGAAACTCGTCCCTAGTGAACCAGTCGAGATGGAGTAAACAGTCTGCAATAGTTTTTAAAAGCCAGTAGAGGAGAGTGGATGGATTGAGGGCTGTCTGAGGTACTATACTGTACTGCACATAGCCCATCTGTAAATAGCCCATCCAACTACCTCATCCCCATACTGTATTTATTCATCTTGCTCCTTTGCACCCCAGTATCTCTACTTGCACATTCATCTTCTGCACATCTACATCATCCAGTGTTTAATTGCTATATTGTAATTGCTTCTATTTATTGCCTTACCTCCCTTATCCTACCTATTTTGCACACACTGTATATATACTTTTTCTACTGTATTATTGACTGTATATTTGTTTTTTCCACGTGTAAGTCTGTGTTGTTGTCTGTGTCACACTGCTTTGCTTTATCTTGGCCAGGTCTCAGTTGTAAATGAGACCTTGTTGTCAACTGGCCTGACTGGTTAAATAAAGGTTAAATAAATCAATTTAAAAACTAGGCAGGGAGACTGGGAGTTGGGGAAAGCACAATTGAATTCGTATTCTTATATTTGGGTTTAGACAAGTCTCAAATCAAATTGTATTATTCACATGTGCCGAATACTACAGGCCTTACTGACCTTACTGTGAAGTGCTTACTTTAAAATGTTTATTTCTTTATTTCACCTTTATTTAACCAGGTAAGCTAGTTAAGAACAAATTCTCATTTATAACTGCGACCTGGCCAAGATAAAGCAAAGCAGTGTGACACAGACAACAACACTGAGTTACACATGGAGTAAACAATAAACAAGCCAATAACACAATAAACAAGTCAATGACACAGTAGAAAAAAAGAAAGTCTATATACAGTGTGTGCAAAAGGCATGTTGGGAGGTAGCGTAGCAGGTTGGGAGGTAGCGTAGCAGGTTGGGAGGTAGCGTAGCAGGTTGGGAGGTAGCGTAGCAGGTTGGGAGGTAGCGTAGCAGGTTGGGAGGTAGCGTAGCAGGTTGGGAGAGGTAGCGTAGCAGGTTGGGAGGTAGCGTAGCAGGTTGGGAGAGGTAGCGTAGCAGATTGGGAGAAGTAACAAAGCAGGTTGGGAGAAGTAACGAAGCAGGTTGGGAGAATTAACGTAGCAGGTTGGGAGAATTAACGTAGCAGGTTGGGAGAAGTAACGAAGCAGGTTGGGAGAAGTAACGAAGCAGGTTGGGAGAAGTAACGTAGCAGGTTGGGAGAAGTAACGAAGCAGGTTGGGAGAAGTAACGAAGCAGGTTGGGAGAAGTAACGAAGCAGGTTGGGAGAAGTAACGTAGCAGGTTGGGAGAAGTAACGTAGCAGGTTGGGAGAAGTAACGTAGCAGGTTGGGAGAATTCACGTAGCAGGTTGGGAGAATTCACGTAGCAGGTTGGGAGGTAGCGTAGCAGATTGGGAGAAGTAACGTAGCAGGTTGGGAGAATTAACGTAGCAGGTTGAGTTTAGAGTACCACTGACTGTATATAAATCTGTTCTGAGCACAGTTCAGACCTTGTTTTCCAGCTAACTGGTTCGCAAGATCGATGTTAAATAAATACAATAAAATAAAAAGTTAGATGTCATTGAGTTTTGAGCAAATATTAACCTATGGAAATATAAAGCTAGGAATAGTTCTGTGTTTATATTGCCAGTAGTTAAATATGGCACTATAACCACTGAACTCAAATAATATAATTCTGTGGTGCTATAGTCGTTTAACAGGTGGTGCTATAGTCGTTTAACAGGTGGTGCTATAGTCGTTTAACAGGTGGTGCTATAGTCGTTTAACAGGTGGTGCTATAGTCGTTTAACAGGTGGTGCTATAGTCGTTTAACAGGTGGTGCTGTAGTCATTTAACAGGTTCATTTAACAGGTGGCGCTATAGTCATTTAACAGGTGGCACCACCACACGGCTATAGTCATTTAACAGGTTAATTTAACAGGTGGTGCTATAGTCATTTAACAGGTGGTGATATAGTCGTTTAACAGGTGGCGCTATAGTCATTTAACAGGTGGCGCTATAGTCATTTAACAGGTTCATTTAACAGGTGGCGCTATAGTCATTTAACAGGTGGCACCACCACACGGCTATAGTCATTTAACAGGTTAATTTAACAGGTGGTGCTATAGTCATTTAACAGGTGGTGCTATAGTCATTTAACAGGTGGCGCTATAGTCATTTAACAGGTGGCGCTATATTCATTTAACAGGTGGCGCTATAGTCATTTAACAGGTGGTGCTATAGTCATTTAACAGGTGGCGCTATAGTAATTTAACAAGTGGCGCTATAGTCATTTAACAAGTGGCGCTATAGTCATTTAACAGGTGGCGCTATATTAATTTAACAGGTGGCGCTATATTAATTTAACAGGTGGCGCTATATTCATTTAACAGGTGGTGCTATAGTCATTTAAGGTTCATTTAACAGGTGGCGCTATATTAATTTAACAGGTGGTGCTATAGTCATTTAAGGTTCATTTAACAGGTGGCGCTATATTCATTTAACAGGTGGTGCTATAGTCATTTAAGGTTCATTTAACAGGTGGCGCTATATTCATTTAACAGGTGGTGCTATAGTCATTTAAGGTTCATTTAACAGGTGGCGCTATATTCATTTAACAGGTGGTGCTATAGTCATTTAAGGTTCATTTAACAGGTGGCGCTATATTCATTTAACAGGTGGTGCTATATTAATTTAACAGGTGGCGCTATATTAATTTAACAGGTGGCGCTATATTAATTTAACAGGTGGCGCTATATTAATTTAACAGGTGGCGCTATATTCATTTAACAGGTGGTGCTATATTAATTTAACAGGTGGCGCTATATTAATTTAACAGGTGGTGCTATATTAATTTAACAGGTGGCGCTATATTAATTTAACAGGTGGCGCTGTAGTCATTTAACAGGTGGTGCTATAGTCATTTAACAGGTGGTGCTATAGTCGTTTAACAGGTGGCGCTATATTAATTTAACAGGTGGCGCTGTAGTCATTTAACAGGTGGTGCTATAGTCGTTTAACAGGTGGCGCTATATTCATTTAACAGGTGGCGCTATATTCATTTAACAGGTGGCGCTGTAGTCATTTAACAAGTGGTGCTCTAATCATTTAACAGGTGGCGCTGTAGTCATTTAACAAGTGGTGCTCTTCATTTAACAGGTGGCGATATAATCATTTAACAGGTGGTGCTATAATCGTTTAACAGCTGTCGCTGTAGTCATTTAACAGGTGGCGCTATAGTCATTTAGCAGTTGGCGCTATAGTCATTTAACAGGTGGTGCTATAGTCATTTCACAGGTGGCGCTATAGTCATTTAACAAGTGGTGCTCTAATCATTTAACAGGTGGCGATATAATCATTTAACAAGTGGTGCTATAATCGGTTAACAGGTGTCGCTGTAGTCATTTAACAGGTGGCGCTATAGTCATTTAACAGGTGGCGCTATAATCATTTAGCAGTTGGTGCTATAGTCATTTAACAGGTGGCGCTATAGTCATTTAACAGGTGGTGCTATAGTCATTTAACAGGTGGTGCTATAGTCATTTAACAGGTGGTGCTATAGTCATTTAACAGGTGGTGCTATAGTCATTTAACAGGTGGTGCTATAGTCATTTAACAGGTGGTGCTATAGTCATTTAACAGGTGGTGCTATAGTCATTTAACAGGTGGCGCTATATTCATTTAACAGGTGGCGCTATAGTCATTTAACAGGTGGTGCTATAGTCATTTAACAGGTGGTGCTATAGTCATTTAACAGGTGGTGCTATATTCATTTAACAGGTGGTGCTATAGTCATTTAACAGGTGGTGCTATAGTCATTTAACAGGTGGCGCTATATTCATTTAACAGGTGGTGCTATAGTCATTTAACAGGTGGTGCTATAGTCATTTAACAGGTGGCGCTATATTCATTTAACAGGTGGTGCTATAGTCATTTAACAGGTGGTGCTATAGTCATTTAACAGGTGGTGCTATAGTAATTTAACAAGTGGCGCTATAGTCATTTAACAAGTGGCGCTATAGTCATTTAACAGGTGGCGCTATATTAATTTAACAGGTGGCGCTATATTAATTTAACAGGTGGCGCTATATTAATTTAACAGGTGGCGCTATAGTCATTTAACAGGTGGCGCTATAGTCATTTAATAGGTGGCGCTATATTAATTTAACAGGTGGCGCTGTAGTCATTTAACAGGTGGTGCTATAGTCGTTTAACAGGTGGCGCTATATTCATTTAACAGGTGGCGCTATATTCATTTAACAGGTGGTGCTATAGTCATTTAACAGGTGGTGCTATAGTCATTTAGCAGGTGGTGCTATAGTCATTTAGCAGGTGGTGCTATAATCATTTAACAGGTGGTGCTATAGTCATTTAACAGGTGGTGCTATAGTCATTTAACAGGTGGCGCTATATTAATTTAACAGGTGGCGCTATAGTCATTTAACAGGTGGTGCTATAGTCATTTAACAGGTGGTGCTATAATCATTTAACAGGTGGTGCTATAGTCATTTAACAGGTGGTGCTATAGTCATTTAGCAGGTGGTGCTATAATCATTTAACAGGTGGCGCTATAGTCATTTAACAGGTGGTGCTATAGTCATTTAACAGGTGGTGCTATAGTCATTTAACAAGTGGCGCTATAGTCATTTAACAGGTGGCGCTATATTAATTTAACAGGTGGCGCTATATTAATTTAACAGGTGGCGCTATATTAATTTAACAGGTGGCGCTATATTAATTTAACAGGTGGTGCTATAGTCATTTAAGGTTCATTTAACAGGTGGCGCTATATTAATTTAACAGGTGGCGCTATATTAATTTAACAGGTGGCGCTATATTAATTTAACAGGTGGCGCTATAGTCATTTAACAGGTGGCGCTATAGTCATTTAATAGGTGGCGCTATATTAATTTAACAGGTGGCGCTGTAGTCATTTAACAGGTGGTGCTATAGTCGTTTAACAGGTGGCGCTATATTCATTTAACAGGTGGCGCTATATTCATTTAACAGGTGGTGCTATAGTCATTTAACAGGTGGTGCTATAGTCATTTAGCAGGTGGTGCTATAGTCATTTAGCAGGTGGTGCTATAATCATTTAACAGGTGGTGCTATAGTCATTTAACAGGTGGTGCTATAGTCATTTAACAGGTGGTGCTATAGTCATTTAACAGGTGGCGCTATAGTCATTTAACAGGTGGTGCTATATTCATTTAACAGGTGGTGCTATAGTCATTTAACAGGTGGTGCTATAGTCATTTAACAGGTGGTGCTATAGTCATTTAACAGGTGGCGCTATATTAATTTAACAGGTGGCGCTATAGTCATTTAACAGGTGGCGCTATATTCATTTAACAGGTGGCGCTATATTAATTTAACAGGTGGTGCTATAGTCATTTAACAGGTGGTGCTATAGTCATTTAGCAGGTGGTGCTATAATCATTTAACAGGTGGTGCTATAGTCATTTAACAGGTGGTGCTATAGTCATTTAACAGGTGGCGATATAATAATTTAACAGGTGGCGCTATAGTCATTTAACAGGTGGCGCTACAGTCATTTAACAGGTGGTGCTTTAATCATTTAACAGGTGGTGCTATAGTCATTTAACAGGTTCAAAAATAATTTAACAGGTCGTGCTATAGTCATTTAACAGGTGGTGGGTAAAATCATTGAAGCCAAGCCAGGAAAAAAAAACAGAAGCCATATTACAATTTTTGTTAATAATAATTGCATTGTTTGCTCTATAACCTATTTGTTCATTCGCCTTGACACCGTGATATATTTTTAGCCTAAGGCTGAGACGATAAGAAGACACAGTGGCAGAATAAATTCAACCACACCTTTGTTTCATCACAAAACCAGAGAGCAACCTCTGTCTGGTGAAGTTATTTGTTGTTGTTCTAGGCTACCTGGCCAAAATGCTTCCTCGCTGTCCTAAATTCCTTTTATGGGCAATGATGAGCCAGCTAGCTAGTTAACATTAGTGTTCTACATCTAGCTACTTCCATTCTCTCAAGCCAGGGGCACAATGTATGAATTTATGCTTGGATCAGAATTGCTGTTATTACGGAGAATTAAGTAGAACCACAAATCCAAATACCTACCTCCATCCATGGCTAATTTAGGAAAGGGACAATTCCCTTGACACTTTTTTACTTGCTAGCTTCCCTTGCGTTCAATGCTACGGGAGGCAACAATGTCATACTCTTTCTGACCAGACAGCATCAGAAAAATGGCCTACAAGGACAGAGGGGCACAGTTGTGCTCACTCAGGGGGGGGGGAGGAGGGGGGGGGGGGGGGGGGTGGACGACAGGGCAGCTGGTTTCTATTTTTCCCCTCTCCACTCTCCCCCCTACCATCTTTCCCTCCCTCCTTGGTGCTAATGTGAGACCAGCTCTGCCCACACGTTCAGACCCAGCCTACTGATGGAGGTAGTTTTGCGTTTTGTTTTGTTGTTTACCACTAGGCCGGTAACTCTGAGAGAGTGTACTGCGCCATCCGTGGACAAAACCCCCCCACCAAAGCATACACAATAAAACAAACGGGAACAGGAACTGGTTAGTGCACTTGTTTTGTTATTCCGTTATTCTGATCGCGACCATCGTTGTTTTTCCGATCATGACTTAGACTGCTAAGAAATAGTCCTATAGCACAGTTGTCTCTGCGTTAGATATGATCGTTTTCTCCAAAGTAATAGAGATCCATTCTGATCAAACAGCACAGTAGTTCCATATGAAATATGGATGCCAATGTGAGTCTCATGTTTCATTTGCAATAACCCGTCTGCATCAGGAACTAAAGAATCACATACAGGCACATATCTGTTTTCTTGAAGAACTGACGTTCTCATTATTTTCATAAGGTGTTTGAACAAGTAGAGCTAGCTTATTGTACCTGTTTGTGTTTTTAGTTGACATCTACAGTGGGACTTGCAAAGGCATACGCAGACACGCACAAACACACGCATACACACACATACACATACGAACACACACGAACACACACACACACACACACACACATACACTGAGGCCCAGTGCAGTGCTGAGTCATCAGCACCTCTTTTGAAGTGTGGCGTCATTGACAGTGGGCTCAGGGAGGTGTGGGGTTCTGCTGCTGCTCTCCAGTGGATCAACTCTTATACATCTCATGCAAAGTTTCTTTGCCCCCCCCCATCCGTTGATGAGGGTGTTTGTGTTTATATCTCTCCGTTGAACATCCAGAGAGAAGTGGATGAGGTAATCATAAGATACAAATGTGCTCAGTCTGTGGTCCTTTGTGGATATGTTCACAGACAGAGTACATCTCACCATCTCCCTGTGAGTTTGTCTGAGGAAAATACAAACGTGCACACACGCGCACATACGCCCTCCGACTGAGAGGTGGAAAGGGGAGGTGCAACCTTTCATGGCGAATAAAGCATACATTTTAATGAGCATGTGCATACCAGACTTCACACAATGTTCTAAATCACCTTATACTGGGTTACAGCAGCTGCTGGTGTTATTTCCAAAAATCCAATTATATCTCTCTCTCTATTCTTTCCTATCGCTATTCATGTGATACCGTTGATAACCTTTGCGAACAGTCTGAGGCTATGCCGAACTTAATCATTGTATAGTTCCTCTTGAAAGGCCATTTCTCACAATGAAGTGCTTTCATAGCTGACTAGCAGATAATGGGCAAGTCCCCTGATCTCCTCTCTCTGACAGAGAAATTGTATAATGTAACCAGGGTCAGGTCAGTAGAGATCATTGGAATTGGGTGTACTTTCATTGTTGCTGTTTCTATTGTCCAACCCCGCTACTTCTGTAGATTGTATGATTTTGACAGCTTCCCCAGTTGGCATTGGTAAGCTTGGTGAAAGTTTGTAAGCTTTGAATTCATGAGCCAGCTGTTAAGCGCGATGGATTGAGAGAAGGATGGATGGATAGAGAGAGAGAGAGAGAGAGAGAGAGAGAGGAGGATAATTACGTTGACGATAATTGAGCAATCAGGTGGCATCATCAGAAGCTCCCCTCCTCTCCTCTGGATGTGTGCCAACAACCCTATTCCTCTAATCTGTTCACCTTAACGCTGTGTTTAATTCACTTTCATCTAACTGCTGCCAGCTTTACACCAGCCCTGCTGGTGGGATAGATATCTCAGAGGTAGGTTTGGGCGGTATACCGTTTGTCAGGGTATTTGGAAATAGCCACGGGGTGTTTTTTCAATACCGTCAATACCATTGAAAATATTTATTTTTCTACATTTGAATATGTGTAGATGCTTTGACGTTGCCCCGAGCAACACCACAGATATTGAGATGAGTGAGATGCAAGACTTTGCTGTTACAAAGTCACACACGGTGTCTGCGCATGTGCACGGGTTCACTTCAGTTGAGCCGCGTGCGTCAACACTCTTAGTTGCTGCGGAAATTGACCCACCATGCTGTTTACTTTCTGCATCTACGTCATATAGCTGAGTCCACCTTTACAAATACCCGCAGTCAACTTGTGTGATACGCTAGGAGATAAAGAAGATTTAATTCTTCATTTCACCTTTCACATAATACTTCCTTATGAAGCCAACCGGTAGTCCCCAGTCACATGGTATTTGTTTGCAAGCACACAACACGAGAGACCAGAGCCTTGTGAGTCTCCCACTGTTGTGCGGCACACACCAGGTGATCTAGTTACAGCATGGAAATCACAACTAAATGTTTGCCAGCTAGATAGTTCACTTAATAGTTATAAGATATCTATCTAAAATGTGCTAAATGCTCTGCAGTTGTTCATTTGGTTTGCTAACGTAGTAGCTAGTTATCTACAGTAGCTAAGTGGTTAGCTTCTTGCGGTCAAGCTCCCCATTGGTAACAGCAGAGAATCCCCTCCTGGATCAACAGCATTGCTGTCTCATATTTGTTTTGTGCGTGCAGAAAACTGAGTAGCAATTTTTAGTTACTTGTATAACTTTATTAGCTGAGATGTCTACAAATAATGTATATAAGAGACTATATGAAATGTTTGCATGTGTTTGTTAGCATTTAGCTAGCATTCGCTATGGGATTTAATATGTACTTGTTAACATTGCTAACTTTCGGATAGAAAATAGCGAACCTTGCTTCCAGTGCCGGTATTACCGAATATCCCGGGATGACACAAGGTCAGAATAAAGGTATAACAATCTGGACACCGTCCAAGCCTACTCAGAGAAAACGCTAACTGGGTCCTGTTCAAGAGGCAAGCAACGGGTAAAAAAAAAATACTACTAAAAAGCTAAAAACACAAACCTGTACAATAAAAACAAATGTAGTTTTCTGTTATAAAACGTTTTTTGTACAAAGAGGTGGAAAGAGACAAGGGGAGAAAGAGGTGGAGAGAGAGAGGGGGGGAGAGATGGGGGAGAGAGGGGGAGAAAGTGGTGGGGAGAGATGGGGGGAGAGAGGGGGAGAAAGAGGTGGGGAGAGTGGGGGAGAAAGAGGTGGAGAGAGTGAGGGGGAGAAAGAGGTGGAGAGAGTGAGGGGAGAAAGAGGTGGAGAGAGTGGGGGAGAAAGAGGTGGAGAGTGTGAGGGGGAGAAAGAGGTGGAAAGAGTGAGGGGGGAGAAAGAGGTGGAGAGAGTGAGGGGGAGAAAGAGGTGGAAAGAGTGAGGGGGAGAAAGAGGAGAAAGAGGTGGAGAGCGAGGGGGAGAAAGAGGTGGAGAGAGCGAGGGGGAGAAAGAGGTGGAGAGAGCGAGGGGGAGAAAGAGGTGGAGAGTGAGGGGGAGAAAGAGGTGGAGAGTGAGGGGGAGAAAGAGGTGGAGAGAGTGAGGGGGAGAAAGAGGTGGAGAGAGTGAGGGGGAGAAAGAGGTGGAGAGAGTGAGGGGGAGAAAGAGGTGGGGAGAAAGAGGTGGAGAGAGTGGGGGGGAGAAAGAGGTGGAGAGAGTGGGGGGGGGGGAAGAGGTGGAGAGAGTGGGGAGAGTGGGGGAGAAAGAGGTGGAGAGAGTGGGGAGAGTGGGGGGAAAGAGGTGGAGAGAGTGAGGGGGAGAAAGAGGTGGAGAGAGTGAGGGGGAGAAAGAGGTGGAGAGAGTGAGGGGGAGAAAGAGTTGGAGAGAGTGGGGGAGAAAGAGGTGGAGAGTGTGAGGGGGAGAAAGAGGTGGAAAGAGTGAGGGGGAGAAAGAGGTGGAAAGAGAGGGGGAGAAAGAGGTGGAAAGAGCGAGGGGGGAGAAAGAGGTGGAGAGAGCGAGGGGGAGAAAGAGGTGGAGAGAGCGAGGGGGAGAAAGAGGTGGAGAGAGCGAGGGGGAGAAAGAGGTGGAGAGAGCGAGGGGGAGAAAGAGGTGGAGAGAGCGAGGGGGAGAAAGAGGTGGAGAGAGTGAGGGGGAGAAAGAGGTGGAGAGAGTGAGGGGGAGAAAGAGGTGGAGAGAGTGGGGGGGAGAAAGAGGTGGAGAGAGTGGGGGGGGAAAGAGGTGGAGAGAGTGGGGGGAGAAGAGGTGGAGAGAGTGGGGGGAGAAAGAGGTGGAGAGAGTGGGGGGGAGAAAGAGGTGGAGAGAGTGGGGGGGGAGAAAGAGGTGGAGAGAGTGGGGGGGAGAAAGAGGTGGAGAGAGTGGGGGGGAGAAAGAGGTGGAGAGTGGGGGGGAGAAAGAGGTGGAGAGAGTGGGGGGGAGAAAGAGGTGGAGAGAGTGGGGGGGGGAGAAAGAGGGGGGAGAAAGAGGTGGAGAGAGTGGGGGGGAGAAAGAGGTGGGGAGAGTGGGGGAGAAAGGGGGAGAAAGAGGTGGAGAGTGGGGGAGAAAAGAGATGGAGAGAGTGAGGGGGGAGAAAGAGGGGAGAGAGAGGGGGAGAAAGGTGGAGAGAGTGAGGGGGAGAAAGAGGTGGAGAGTGAGGGGGAGAAAGAGGTGGAGAGCGTGAGGGGGGAGAAAGAGGTGGAGAGAGTGGGGGGAGAAAGAGGTGGAGAGAGTGGGGGGGAGAAAGAGGTGGAGAGAGTGGGGGGGGGAGAAAGAGGTGGAGAGTGTGGGGGGGAGAAAGAGGTGGAGAGTGTGGGGGGAGAAGAGGTGGAGAGAGTGAGGGGGAGAAAGAGGTGGAGAGAGTGGGGGGGAGAAAGAGGTGGAGAGAGTGGGGGGGAGAAGAGAGGTGGGGGGGAAAGAGGTGGAGAGAGTGGGGGGGAGAGTGGGGGGAGAAAGAGGTGAGAAAGAGGTGGAGAGGAGAGATGGGGGAGAAAGAGGTGGAGAGGGAGAGATGGGGAGAAAGAGGTGGAGAGGGAGAGATGGGAGAAAGAGATGGGGAGAGAGGGGGAGAAGGAGAGGGAGAGAGAGAGATGGGGAGAAGGAGAGGGGAGAGAGAGAGATGGGGAGAAGGAGAGGGAGAGAGAGAGATGGGGAGAAGGAGAGGGAGAGAGAGAGGGGGAAATAGAGGTGGAGAGAGTGGGGGAGAAAGAGATGGAGAGAGTGGGGGAGGAAAGAGATGTGGGGAGAGAGGGGGAGAAAGAGGTGGAAAGTGGGGGAGAAAGAGATGGGGAGAGAGGGGGAGAAAGAGATGGAAAGAGTGTTGGAGAGAGGGGGAGCGAGGGGGAGAAAGAGGCTGGTGAGAAAGAGATGGAGAGAGGGGAGAGAGAGGTGGAGAGAGTGGAGAGGAAAGAGATGGGGAGAGAGGGGGGGAGAAAGAGATGGGGAGAAAGAGAGGAGGGAGAGAGGTGGAGAGAGTGGAGGAGAAAGAGATGGGGAGAAAGAGATGAGGGACAGAGAGATGGGGGGAGAGAGGTGGAGAGAGTGGAGGAGAAAGAGATGGGGGGGGGGGGGGGAGAAGAGAGGTGGAGATGTACCAGAGGTAGTATGTGATGATGTGGTGTCCTATAGGGCGCAGTATGACAAGACCCTCTGGTCTCAGTCTAAGGTGTGTGTGGTGTGTGACTCACACAGACTAGAGACTAGAAAGAGCAGGCCTCGTTCCCTCCCAGGCACACAGCTTGTTATACCTGTCTTTCTGGGTCCACAGAACACTGCATCATCTAGCCCTTTTCTCTTCTTTCACTCCGACTCCCTGTAGAGGCTGAGCAGGGGAATCTGCTGTTCTTTTCTTCTCTTTCCCGCTCTCTTTCTCTCGCCCCTCTTCTGTTTCCACAGGTATGAGTTTGATGAGCCGTGAATGTAATTATGAATCTCTATTATTAAAAGCTGTTCTCTCTTTCCAGTGTTATTGATGTGATTGGTACATCACATCGTTATTGTGAAGGTTGCGCAAAATATGAGTTTGTAAGTGTGTCTAATTTTCTATTTCCAGTGCTGTCTTGTGAATGATACCCTGCCCCGTAGGGATGGACTCATAGATAAGTCATAGAAATTAAACTTGTAAGATGTGCTTGTTACGGGGGTGTAAATATGAGAGCTAGTTGTTAATGTGGGCACTTTATTCCCTGAGAGAGCCAAGCAGCCAGCCAGCCATAGAAAGATGGGGAGGAGGAGAGTTGTGAATATATATATATATATATATATATATATATATATATATATATATATATATACACATACATACATATATATATGCTGACTTTATTGTGTGTATATAGATATATTTTTTTTGCACGTCTGGACATGCACACAAACACCCCTTGACACCAGTGTAACCTCACTGTGATCAGCCATTGTGGAGTGTCCGAGGCCTTAGTCTCACCCCTCTGGCAGTGACCTGATGATTCAGTGAGCTGTGTGCGTGCGCTCCTGGAACAGCTTATCCAGGAGACAGAGGAGGAGAATAAGGGCCATACATCATCCCCCTGACGACCTGTCTGTCCCCCACTGCCCCGTCAGCACTTACTGGATCGCTCTGCTCTGCCTCTATAGTCACACTGCAGGCTCCCTTCCTGTATTACTCTGACCTTCCCTGCCACACAGCACTGTGTGTGTGCCTCACAGTCATTAAACAGGCAGGAAAAGGAAAAGTCCTATGTGGGTCCCTCAAGGGGTCCCGCAAGGATCCATGCTGGGCCCACTTTACTTTTGACTTGCCCTCTGTATGTCTGAATGTAAAAGGCTCTGGTACAAACTAGTGCAATAGGCCTATATAATGAGGTAGACTGGCATTTCATATGTAATCAGGATGTTATTATCCTCTG
>NC_143051.1:26830000-26845000 GCF_057628025.1 Oncorhynchus mykiss
AAAGCACCAATAGAGATATAATGAATCACTAACCTTTGATAATCTTCATCAGATGACACTCATAGGACTTCATGTTACACAAGACATGCATGTTTTGTTTGATAAAGTTCATATTTATATCAGAAAATCTGAGTTTACATTGGCGTATTAGATTCACTAGTTCCAAAAACATCCAGAGATTTTGCATAGCCACATCATTCAACAGAAATGCTCATCATAAATGTAGATGATAATACAAGTTATATACATGGAATTATAGATATACCTCTCCTTAATGCAACCGCTGTGTCAGATTTTTTAAAAAAATACGCATGCAATAATCTGAGACGCCGCTCAAAAGTAAAAACACCACAGCCGCAAAGATGGCGTCAACATAAACAAGAGATGACATGATAAAGATTCCCTTACCTTTGATGATCTACATCAGCACTCCAGGAATCCCAGGTCCACAATCAATTTTTGTTTTGTTCGAAAATGTCATTATTTATGTCCAAATACCTTCTTTTGTTAGCGCGTTTGGTATACATATCCAAACGCTAATTCTGGTCAGCGAAAACTTCAAAAAGTGATATTACCGGTCAAAGAAACATTTCAAACTAAGTACAGAATCAATCATTAGGATGTTTTTAACATATATCTTCAATAAAGTTCTTGTCTTCGTGAGCAATGGAACGCAAGTGACTACCACAACATGATCAGAAAATGGCTGACTGCCAGACACCTGACTGATTCCGCTATCCTTCACTCCAACAACATCATAGAAGTCTCATTATAATTTCTATTGATGGATGACATCTAGTGGAACCCCTAGGTAGTGCAACATCATTCATATTTCATTGGGGACTCTGGTGAATAAAAACAAAGCTCAGATTTCTGACTTCCTGTTTTGATTTCAACTCAGGATTTTGCCTGCCAATATGAGTTCTGTTATACTCACAGGCATCATTCAAACAGTTTTAGAAACTGTAGTGGTTTCTATCCAATTCTACAAATAAAATGCATATATTAGAAACTGAGACTGAGGAGCAGGCCGTTTACTTTAGGCACCTTATTCATCCAAGCTACTCAATACTGCCCCCCAGCTATAAAAAGTTAATCTCTCTCGCTCGCTCTCTGTTAATCTCTCTCGCGCTCTCTGTTAATCTCTCTCGCGCTCTCTGTTAATCTCTCTCACTCTCTGTGAATCTATCTCTCTCACTCTCTGTGAATCTCTCTCTCACTCTCTGTTAATCTCTCTGTCAATCTCTACCTCACTCTGTCTCACTCTCTCTATTAATCTCTCTCTCTCGCTCTGTTAATCTCTCTCTCACTCTCTGTTAATCTCTCTCGCACTCTCTGTTAATCTCTCTCTCACTCTCTGTTAATCTCTATCTCGCTCTCTGTTAATCTCTCTCTCGCTCTCTGTTAATCTCTCTCTCACTCTCTGTTAATCTCTCTCTCACTCTCTCTCGCTCTGTTAATCTCTCTCTCGCTCTCTGTTAATCACTCTCTCACTCTCGCTCGCTCTCTGTTAATCTCTCTATCGCTCTCTGTTAATCTCTCTCTCGCTCTCTGTTAATCTCTCTCTCGCTCTCTCTCGCTCTCTCTGTTAATCTCTACCTCACTCTGTCTCACTCTCTCTATTAATCTCTCTCTCTGTTAATCTCTATCACTCTCTGTTAATCTCTCTCTCGCTCTGTTAATCTCTCTCGCTCTCTGTTAATCTCTCTCGCTCTCTGTTAATCTCTCTCTCGCTCTCTGTTAATCTCTCTCTCGCTCTCTGTTAATCTCTCTCTCACTCTCTCTCGCTCTGTTAATCTCTCTATCGCTCTCTGTTAATCTCTCTCTCACTCTCTCTCTCGCTCTCTGTTAATCTCTCTCTCGCTCTCTGTTAATCTCTCTCGCTCTCTGTTAATCTCTCTCTCACTCTCTGTTAATCTCTCGCTCGCTCTCTGTTAATCTCTCTCTCGCTCTCTGTTAATCTCTCTCACTCTCTGTTAATCACTCTCTCACTCTCGCTCGCTCTCTGTTAATCTCTCTATCGCTCTCTGTTAATCTCTCTCTCGCTCTCTGTTAATCTCTCTCTCGCTCTCTCTCGCTCTCTGTTAATCTCTCTCTCGCTCTCTGTTAATCTCTCTTTCGCTCTCTGTTAATCTCTCTCACTCTCTCTGTGAATCTCTCTCTCACTCTCTCTGTTAATCTCTCTCTCGCTCTTTGTTAATCTCTCTCTCGCTTTCTCTGTTAATCTCTCTCTCACACTCTCGCTCTCTGTTAATCTCTCTCTCGCTCTCTGTTAATCTTTCTCTTGCTCTCTCTCACTCTCTCTCGCTCTCTGTTAATCTCTCTCGCTCTCTGTTAATCTCTCTCGCTCTCTGTTAATCTCTCTCGCTCTCTGTTAATCTCTCTCTCGCTCTCTGTTAATCTCTCCCTCACTCTCTGTTAAACTCTCTCTCTCTCTGTTAATCTCACTCTCTCACTCTTTGTGAATCTCTCTCTCACTCTCTGTTAATCTCTATCTCGCTCTCTGTTAATCTCTCTCTCGCTCTCTGTTAATCTCTCTCTCACTCTCTGTTAATCTCTCTCTCACTCTCTCTCGCTCTGTTAATCTCTCTCTCGCTCTCTGTTAATCACTCACTCTCGCTCGCTCTCTGTTAATCTCTCTATCGCTCTCTGTTAATCTCTCTCTCGCTCTCTGTTAATCTCTCTCACTCTCTGTTAATCTCTCTCTCGCTCTCTGTTAATCTCTCTCTCACTCTCTGTTAATCTCTCTCTCACTCTCTCTCGCTCTGTTAATCTCTCTCTCGCTCTCTGTTAATCACTCACTCTCGCTCGCTCTCTGTTAATCTCTCTATCGCTCTCTGTTAATCTCTCTCTCGCTCTATGTTAATCTCTCTCTCGCTCTCTCTCGCTCTCTCTGTTAATCTCTACCTCACTCTGTCTCACTCTCTCTATTAATCTCTCTCTGTTAATCTCTCTCTCGCTCTGTTAATCTCTCTCGCTCTCTGTTAATCTCTCTCGCTCTCTGTTAATCTCTCTCGCTCTCTGTTAATCTCTCTCTCGCTCTCTGTTAATCTCTCTCTCGCTCTCTGTTAATCTCTCTCTCACTCTCTCTCGCTCTGTTAATCTCTATCGCTCTCTGTTAATCTCTCTCTCACTCTCTCTCGCTCTCTGTTAATCTCTCTCTCGCTCTCTGTTAATCTCTCTCTCGCTCTCTGTTAATCTCTCTCTCACTCTCTCTCGCTCTGTTAATCTCTCTATCGCTCTCTGTTAATCTCTCTCTCACTCTCTCTCGCTCTCTGTTAATCTCTCTCTCGCTCTCTGTTAATCTCTCTCTCGCTCTCTGTTAATCTCTCTCACTCTCTGTTAATCACTCTCTCACTCTCGCTCGCTCTCTGTTAATCTCTCTATCGCTCTCTGTTAATCTCTCTCTCGCTCTCTGTTAATCTCTCTCTCGCTCTCTGTTAATCTCTCTTTCGCTCTCTGTTAATCTCTCTCACTCTCTCTGTGAATCTCTCTCTCACTCTCTGTTAATCTCTCTCTCGCTCTTTGTTAATCTCTCTCTCGCTTTCTCTGTTAATCTCTCTCTCACACTCTCGCTCTCTGTTAATCTCTCTCTCGCTCTCTGTTAATCTTTCTCTTGCTCTCTCTCACTCTCTCTCGCTCTCTGTTAATCTCTCTCGCTCTCTGTTAATCTCTCTCGCTCTCTGTTAATCTCTCTCGCTCTCTGTTAATCTCTCTCGCTCTCTGTTAATCTCTCTCGCTCTCTGTTAATCTCTCTCTCGCTCTCTGTTAATCTCTCCCTCACTCTCTGTTAAACTCTCTCTCTCTCTGTTAATCTCACTCTCTCACTCTTTGTGAATCTCTCTCTCACTCTCTCTGTTAATCTCTCTCTCGCTCTTTGTTAATCTCTCTCTCACTTTCTCTGTTAATCTCTCTCACACTCTCGCTCTCTGTTAATCTCTCTCGAGATTAACAGAGAGCGAGAGAGAGATTGACAGAGAGCGAGAGAGAGATTGACAGAGAGCGAGAGAGAGATTGACAGAGAGCGAGAGAGAGATTGACAGAGAGCGAGAGAGAGATTGACAGAGAGCGAGAGAGAGATTAACAGAGCGAGAGAGCGCTCTCTGTTAATCTCTCGCTCTCTGTTAATCTCACTCTCGCTCTCTCTCGTTCTGTTAATCTCTCTCTCGCTCTCTGTTAATCTCTCTCACTCTCTGTTAATCTCTCTCGCTCTCTCCTTTAATCTCTCTCTCTCGCTCTCTCGCTCTCTCTGTTAATTTCTCTCACGCTGTCTCTGTTAATCTCTCTTGCTTTCTCTGTTAATCTCTCTCTTGCTTTCTCTGTTAATCTCTCTCTCGCTCTCTCTGTTAATCTGTCTCTCACTCTCTGTGAATCTCTCTCTCACTCTCTCTCTGTTATTCTCTCTCTCTCTCTCTGTTAATCTCACTCTCTCTCTCTCTCTCTCTCTGTTAATCTCACTCTCTCTCTCTGTTAATCTCACTCTCTCTCTCTCTGTTAATCACTCTCTCTCTCGCTCTCTGTTAATCACTCTCTCTCTCTGTTAATCTCTCTCTCGCTCTCTCTGTTAATCTCACTCTCGCTCTCTGTTTATCTTTCTCTCGCTCTCCCTCGCTCTCTGTTAATCACTCTCTCTCTCGCTCTCTGTTAATCACTCTCTCTCTCTGTTAATCTCTCTCTCGCTCTCTCTGTTAATCTCACTCTCGCTCTCTGTTTATCTTTCTCTCGCTCTCCCTCGCTCTCTGTTAATCTCTCTCACACTCTCTGTTAATCTCTCTCATGCTCTCTGTTAATTTCTCTCTCACTCTCTGTTAATCTTTCTCTCACTCTCTGTTAATCTCTCTCTCGCTCTCTGTTAATCTCTCTCTCGCTCTCTGTTAATCTCTCTCTCCCTCTCTGTTAATCTCTCTCTCCCTCTCTGTTAATCTCTCTATCCCTCTCTGTTTATCTCTCTCGCTCTCTGTTAATCTCTCTCTCACGCTCTCTCTGTTAATCTCTCTCTCGCTCTCTCTGTTAATCTCTCTTTCACTCTCTCTGTTAATATCTCTCTCGATCTCTCTGTTAATCTCTCTCTTGCTCTCTGTTAATCTTTCTTTCACTCTCTCTTGCTCTCTCTGTTAATCTCTCTCTCGCTCTCTCTGTTAATCTCTCTCTTGCTCTCTGTTAATCTCTCTATCCCTCTCTGTTTATCTCTCTCGCTCTCTGTTAATCTCCCTCTCACTCTCTCACGCTCTCTCTGTTAATCTCTCTCTCGCTCTCTCTGTTAATCTCTCTTTCACTCTCTCGCTCTCTCTGTTAATCTCTCTTTCATGATCTCTGTTAATCTCTCTCTCGCTCTCTCTGTTAATCTCACTCTGTTCCTCGGTCCCTCTGTTAATCTCTCTGTTCATTTCTCTCTCTCTCTCTCAATCTTTCTCTATTCATCTCTCGCTCTCTGTTCATCGCTCTCTTTCTCCCTCCTCTCTCCTTCTGTCTTTTCTTGAGTCCTCTATGCCCTCAGGCTCCCGGAGGACTCTATTTCAATCACACTGGGCTAAAAATAGATCCCATCTGTAATGAAGCGATCGTGAGAGGAATAGAGTGGGACAATGAAACACTGAGGCTCAGGGACCTCTGGCTACCCTGAGCTGAGTGGATGGATTCTGACAAAAACACAATGCGTTCTCCCAGTCAGAGCCACAGTCAGTTTGCATATGTAAAGCTCAGATTATCTGTAAAGCTATCTAACATTGGCTAGGCTACTCTCCTGTTAGTAATAAAGAGTTACAGAGAGAAAATAATTATTTTTCTCAATGACGAGTGCCTCAATGAAACTGCTTTAAATGGATAACGTGATACAGCCCGACTGATGAAATGTGTTCTCTTGAAATTCATTTAATGTCTGTAGTCTGTAATCCAACTAGTTATCTTGAATTATAATTGATGTAGTAAGTGCTCATTAAGCACAAACCTTTCAACGTTCATGTGTCTCTACGGCAGAGTCCCTGAGAGGTAGCAGACAGACGAAGCCACGCATTCACAGTGCACTCAACATAACAATAAAGATGACAGTCCCTCCCTCTTTCCCCCTCACAGCAGTAGTGTGCTACAGTGTAAGAGCAGCAGTATAGAACTAGTAAAATTAGGTTTCATTCACATTCCTTTTCAAAGGTCTCTTTAAGTCCACACTTTGAAGCCACAGAGGACGGACGAAAATACAGACAGAAAGCGATGGATGATTAGAGGAGTTCACTTTCTTCTCAACTGCATTATTCCAGACAGTTTAGACACTGGGAAACTGAGAGAGAGAGGATATCACATCACTACCCAGCGACTCCTCCTCCAGGGTGTCTCCTGTCTGTCAGCTGGCTCAGGATCCACTCCATTAGAGAGACTCTGAGACCAGGTTTGTGACTGCCGTTAAAACGAGAGATATCTGCTCTTGATATCACGTTTATGTGGTTATCGACTGGAAACCAAGTCAGTTGTTGTGCTAAGGCAGAATGCCAGGTAAAAAACACAGAGTGAAAAGAAACGAGCACCTTGTCTGAGCTTTCTTTATGGCAAGGTTATGTACTCTACATGTTAGTCTCCTAACAACAAGGAGAAGAACGCTGTGAAGAGGAGATCCTTCTTCTACCCAATACGCATGCTTAGGGACTCTCCCAGAGTTGTCACCGGTCTGATGTTGTGTTGTAACTTGCTACGGTACTTGGCAGCGTCCCCTCCAGATCTCTGATGTCTCGCTGGCTTTATGTTGTTTGAAGTAATTAAATATCTGTCCTGGACATCTTCATATTCCCCTGTGCATTGTGACAGGGCCTATCAGAACCACACTGTGTTCCACACGCTACCCTGGCTGCCAGCCATCTGGCATCGTTTAGGCTGCTCAGTCACCTGTTACTGGGAGAAACCATGAGGCTGTTGATGGGTTTAGGCTCGCAAAGATGCTCCTTGGAAAGTTTCTCTCTCGCGACGTGCCAGCAGATAGCAGCAGGTGCTTGAGACAGCCCAAGTGGGGCTAAACATTGTGGTCGTGGTCTTCAGTGTGTCTAGATAACGCTAACAACTCCAAATGACAAATATAATTGTACTGCATGATTTACACAATCTCACCAGAGGGACTCGGTAAAAGGCATTAGTGTAGAATTACATTATCGCTAGAGGGAAGGAGAGCGCGAGGGCCAATTTGAAATGAGCAAATTGCAAAGAAGGTTTCTACTGTTATAACGGTAATTCTTTTTTGTATCCCTTTCCCATAGCTCTTTTTTATTTGTCTTCTTGCCCTAGAGAGAATCTAGCTCCTGCAATATTACTTCCTGAATACCTTTTATACTCTGAGCCTCTTTATTTCTCTCCATCTCTTTTTCAGTGTCTTTCCTTTTATATTTATTCATGTGATGTGACTTGTTTTTGTTTTCCCTGTCCGTGGAACAGGTCACAGGCAGGGCAGATAGGTAGAAACAGGGCCACATCGTACTGTACTTCTGAGCAGAACCAGAAGCACAGAAGAAACCTGTCTGCCTTATAGTCCTTAACAGCCTCAGGTCCACATTGGCTGAGTAGACATGAGATGAGTCGAGCCACATTCTGAAGCAGCAGTCAGTCCTTTGAATCCTCAGTGCTAAGTGAGAGTCCCTCCCACACCTATGGCTGGCTAGCAGCCAATCAATGGACTGCCCCAGGCAGGGTGCCTTCCTGCTATAGGATAGCCTATGCGGAGTCGCCAGAAAAGGCCGCTTTTCAGGGATTCTGTATGTTCATCCTAATTTCCGTCTTTCTCCGCCTGCTACGTTGGGTTAGCTATAGGACAGCAGAGACTCAGGGCCACGATGAGGGAATACAGATCAGGTGTTGGAGAGAGAGTTGTCTGTCTCCTCTCCTGGTATAACGGGAAGAGAATAGCGCCAGATGTAACGAGGCAGAGTAGTGCTGCTAGCCTAAGATTTGCTTTTAGTTTCTACTCATTTCTGTAGAGTTGACACAATAAGACGAGGGTTGCAAAATTCCTGTTGAATTCCGGATTCTCTGCTCATTCCTTCCTTATTCCGGTTATCTTTTAACCAGGATTTCTGGAAAACCTGGGAACTTGGGGGAAGTTACTGTCATTTTGCAACTCTAAGTAAGACAGCATGCTGGATCATGTCCATCAGAGGTCAGTGTAGTTGCTGTGGTTCACTGGTTGTGTTTCCATCTGCATGCGGTCTCTGATAGACTCCTTCTCTACAGCCATACCAGCTATTTGTGGCCCTGTGACAGCTTGACATTCTCACACCTCTGTTGGACTCATGAAGAGTATAGGATGATTCACCAGGAGACCATCTGACAAGAGAGGAACGTTTTCTACCACGTCTATGAGCAGCACTAGTAACTTTTGAATTCTCAAAGAAGTGCAAGGAAGCCTAGGACAATCTCTGTATGGTGTAAGACAGGCATTGGGTGGATAGTCCATAAAGGATTACAATAAACTGCTCAGCAACAGCCCTGGTGTAAGGGGACCGACAATAGCTCAAAACAGTAACAATGGGTCGGCGAAAATTCTGTCAAGGCGAAATCATGGGAGCATAGACAGCTTGCATAGCAACTTAACCTGAACTGCTCTCCTCGACCTCAATCACCTCAACCAATCAGAAGAAATATCTGGACAAGGACCAAACGGTCCCGTTCACAGATGGTCCGGACATTTTTGTCCCTAAGCGCTTTACTGTTGCGGTGAGTCTGCATGCTGCCTCTCATTGAAGGGTCAGTTAGGGTCTGAGTCTGATGTGGACATCATTATGCAGGAAGGGAAGGCAGACTTGTAGGAAGTGGCTGAGAGACATACCAGTCTGCAGGTTTACTATCACAGGAGAGTTGAATCATTCAGGGGAGAGCAGGCCAAAATGGATGGTGAAAGTTAAAGATGGCTCCAGTTGACCATACAGCATTAGGAAAGAAGACCGTCCAGACCAGCGTTTCTTACATAAAACTCAATAAAGAAACAACGATCTGCACTCATAGCTGAAGTTGAGATCAAGACATCTCCAATTGATGACATAAGCAGCTTCTTCACCGAGTACTTAGAGACGTGCTGAGTCTGGTTTAAATAACAAACAAAAAGGTCCTAAATGTTCATTAATGCAGGGGACTTTTACTGCTTCCAGTACAGGCCGTTCTATAAGCCCATCTGCTCCATGAAGAAAAGTGATATTTTAAATTATGCAAAGACAGAAGGCATTACAGGGATGTAGCACTTTGTTGTATTTTTGGGGGGGAGGGGGGGGGGGCGTGGCTGGATCGGTGTGGAACAACAACGAGACAGCCTATAGGGAGGACGTATGGGCACTCGGAGTATGGTGTCAGCAAAACAACCTCTCATTCAACGTCAACAAAACAAAGGAGATGGCCGTGGACTTCAGGAAACAGCAGTGGAGAAGGTGGAAAGTTTTTTAAGTTCCTCGGCGTACACATCACAGACAAACTGAAATGGTCCACCCACACAGACGGTGTGGTGAAGAAGGTGCAACAGCTCCTTCAACGTCAGGAGGCTGAAGAAATGTGACATGTCACCTAAAACCCTCACAAACCTTTACAGATGCACAATTGAGAGCATCCTGTCAGCAAATGCACCGCCCACAACCGCAGTGGGTGGTGCGGTCTGCACAACGCATCACCGGGGGCAAACTACATGCCCTCCAGGACACCTACAGCACCCAATGTCACAGGAAGGTCAAAAAGATCATCAAGGACAACAACCACTCGAGCCACTGCCTGTTCACCCCGCTACCATCCAGAAGGTGAGGTCAGTAAAGGTGCATCAAAGCTGGGACCGAGAGACTGAAGAACAGCTTCTATCTCAAGGCCATCAGACTGGTAGACAGCCATTACTAACACAGAGAGGCTGCTGCCTACATACAGACTTGAAATCATTAGCCACTTTAATAAGGTTTACATGTCTTGCATTACTCATCTCATATGTACACTACCATTAAAACGTTTGGGGTCACTTACAAATGTCCTTGTTTTTGGAAGAAAAACTATTTGTTTTGTCCATTAAAATAACATAAAATTGATCAGAAATACAGTGTAGACATTAATAATGTTGTAAATGACTATTGTAGCTGGAAACGGCAGATTTTTAATGGAATATCTACATAGGCGTACAGAGGCCCATTATCAGCAACCATCACTCCTGTGTTTCAATGGCACGTTGTTAGCTAATCCAATTGTATCATTTTAAAAGGCTAACTGATCATTAGAAAACTATTTTGCAATTATGTTAGCACAGCTGAAAACTGTTGTTCTGATTAAAGAAGCAATAAAACTGGCCTTTTTTAGACTAGTTGAGTATCTGGAGCTTCAGCATTTGTGGGTTCGATTACAGGTTCAAAATGACCAAAAAACAAAGGACTTTCTTCTGAAACTCATCAGTCTATTCTTCTGAGAAATGAAGGCTATTCCATGCAAGAAACTACCAAGAAGCTGAAGATCTCGTACAACGCTGTGTACTACTCCCTTCACAGAATAGAGCAAATTGGCTTTAACCAGAATAGAAAAAGTAGTGGGATCACTAGTCACTTTAATAAGGTTTACATGTCTTGCATTACTCATCTCATATGTATGAGACACAGACCTAGTCATGGTAGAGACACAGACCTAGTCATGGTAGAGACACAGACCTAGTCATGGTAGAGACACAGACCTAGTCATGGTAGAGACACAGACCTAGTCATGGTAGAGACAGAGGCACACATGACTAGGTCTGTGTCTCTGTCTCTACCATGACTAGGTTTGTGTCTCTGTCTTTACCATGACTAGGTCTGTGTCTCTGTCTTTACCATGACTAGGTCTGTGTCTCTGTCTCTACCATGACTAGGTTTGTGTCTCTGTCTTTACCATGACTAAGTCTGTGTCTCTGTCTTTACCATGACTAGGTCTGTGTCTCTGTCTCTACCATGACTAGGTCTGTGTCTCTGTCTCTACCATGACTAGGTCTGTGTCTCTACCATGACTAGGTCTGTGTCTCTACCATGACTAGGTCTGTGTCTCTACCATGACTAGGTCTGTGTCTCTGTTTCTACCATGACTAGGTCTGTATCTCTGTCTCTACCATGACTAGGTCTGTGTCTCTACCATGACTAGGTCTGTGTCTCTACCATGACTAGGTCTGTGTCTCTACCATGACTAGGTCTGTGTCTCCTCTGTTTCTACCACGACTAGGTCTGTATCTCTGTCTCTACCATGACTGGGTCTGTATCTCTGTCTCTACCATGACTAGGTCTGTGTCTCCTCTGTTTCTACCACGACTAGGTCTGTATCTCTGTCTCTACCATGACTGGGTCTGTGGCTCTGTCTCTACCATGACTAGGTCTGTGTCTCTACCATGACTAGGTCTGTGTCTCTACCATGACTAGGTCTGTGTCTCTACCATGACTAGGTATGTGTCTTTACCATGACTAGGTCTGTGTCTTTACCATGACTAGGTCTGTGTCTCTACCATGACTAGGTCTGTGTCTCTACCATGACTAGGTCTGTGTCTTTACCATGACTAGGTCTGTGTCTCTACCATGACTAGGTCTGTGTCTCAACCATGACTAGGTCTGTGTCTCTACCATGACTAGGTCTGTGTCTCTACCATGACTAGGTCTGTGTCTTTACCATGACTAGGTCTGTGTCTCTACCATGACTAGGTCTGTGTCTCTACCATGACTAGGTCTGTGTCTCTACCATGACTAGGTCTGTGTCTTTACCATGACTAGGTCTGTGTCTCTACCATGATTAGGTCTGTGTTTCTACCATGACTAGGTCTGTGTCTCTACCATGACTAGGTCTGTGTCTCTGTCTCTACCATGACTAGGTCTGTATCTCTGTCTCTACCATGACTAGGTCTGTGTGTCTGTCTCTACCATGACTAGGTCTGTATCTGTCTGTCTGCCTTGACTAGGTCTGTGTCTGTCTGTCGGCCATGACTGTGTCTGTGTGTCGGCCATGACTGGGTCTGTGTCTGTCTGCCATGACTAGGTCTGTGTCTGTCTGTCTGCCATGACTAGGTCTGTACTTAGATTCATGTCCACCCTTCAACTTTCCTCTTGTAATACAACCTCATTTCCATAGTGATATGACAACCTCTGTCTTTCCCAGACACTCACACCAGGCCTCTCCGCCGTGAACCCTGCATGTTAGACAGCACAAGGAACGAAGGTGCTTCTCAGCGACAGCGTCTGTTTTGCATCGGCTGTATTTTTGCATAGTTTACATCTGCATCTTAATGAAAGAACATGTTCATCAAAAGTGATGAAATGCATTTTGTGAATGTTGACTTATCCACGTTGTTAAGGAGAAATCTGGTTATGTGCAGCCTGGGAGGGGAGGGGAGGGGAGGGGAGGGGAGGGGAGGGGAGGGGAGAGGAGAGGAGAGGAGAGGAGAGGAGAGGAGAGGAGAGGAGAGGAGAGGAGAGGAGAGGAGAGGGGAGAGATAAGATCTTGTCAAGCAAGAGAATGGCGTCTGTCCCTCTGGCTGAAGGACATGCACTGCACGCACACACACACACCCACACACAGAGTAGAGGAGGAGGACGGAGGATGAGTAGCTGGGTGGAGGAGGGAGGGAGGTGGTGGATGAGGAGGAGGAGGGGATGACAGACAGTCTCTCTGGGGTTTAGCATGTGGTTGGGCTGTTCTGTAACCATCCATTGAACCATGAATGTGGTGTGTAGTCAGGCCCCAGTAGAGACAGCCGGGGTTGGTAGAGCTGAAAGTCACAGGCTCCATGCTGAGAGATGATCACTCTGGATGGGGTTAAAGCTTGATGGATGGGGTTGGTAGAGCTGAAAGTCACAGGCTCCATGCTGAGAGATGATCACTCTGGATGGGGTTAAAGATTGATGGATGGGGTTGGTAGAGCTGAAAGTCACAGGCTCCATGCTGAGAGATGATCACTCTGGATGGGGTTAAAGATTGATGGATGGGCAGATGGACCGAAAAACATGATGAAAACCTGTTTGTACCTGCTCTATGTTTACAGGCACTACACACACACACACACACATACACACACACACACACTTGGCTTAGCTCCATGGATTACACACTGTGTTGAGGGCCAGTCAGCTTTCCATGCAAACAAAGGCATGTGTTTACACGCACACACACTTGCACATATGTACACAAACCTTTTCCCACATACAGTGTCTGAATATCGAGAGACCCATCAAGACCCTCGGCCATCTGCTTATCCTCTTCACTTCACTCTCTTGATTACACATCATCAGAACACATCATGTTCCTTTTCACTTCACTCTCTTGATTACACATCATCAGAACACATCATGTTCCTTTTCACTTCACTCTCTTGATTACACATCATCAGAACACATCATGTTCCTTTTCACTTCACTCTCTTGATTACACATCATCAGAACACATCATGTTCCTTTTCACTTCACTCTCTTGATTACACATCATCAGAACACATCATGTTCCTTTTCACTTCACTCTCTTGATTACACATCATCAGAACACATCATGTTCCTTTTCACTTCACTCTCTTGATTACACATCATCAGAACACATCATGTTCCTTTTCACTTCACTCTCTTGATTACACATCATCAGAACACATCACGTTACTGTGTGTTCATTATTTCATGACTTTTTTGTTATTGATCTCAGAATACGTGTCATTCTGCTCATGGTTGAGAAGAGAGAGTCAGTGGTTGGCTGGTTGTCACCTTTGACCCCAACCACACAGGTTCACTGTTCCATGCAGGAGTCAATAGAAACTGCTGGACCGTCTGAACAGACTACATTTGTCCAAAGCTTTTTGTAAACTATCATTAGCTTCAGTCTTTGACCTGAATCATTGAGTTACGGTTTAATGGCTTGTGCTCATTCTTAGAATAGCCTTGTATTAATGTAGATGTTTCTCTCTCGCCCTCTCTCTCTTTCCAGACGTTGGAAGCTGTGATGACCTTTAAGTACTCGGGGGGAGCAGGCAAGGTGGAGGGCTACTATCGGCACCTGTCCTTGGGAGTGCATGTTGACGTAGAACCCTCTGTGTTCTTCACCAGAGTCAGCACACTACCAGCCACCAGGTAAACACTATCATTCATTTTACAAAAACCTTATTAACTATCACTTCTGGGGAGCGGCGAACAGAGAGCAAACGTTAAGGTTACCTTCCCTTCCTATGGATAAAGTGCATCGACATCACTGTCCCAAAAACTCCCAGCAAAAACACAACCACCGCACTACGTTGTCGCAACTTTGACACAACGTTGCAGTGTTTGCTAGGCTGTTACTTCTGTACCGTGAACTGGATGTTTCCGCTTCTCTTATCCTGCTGTATCTTTCATTCCTACCCTCAACAGTCATCCGACTAACTCCTAGTACGGTCAGTCCTATTAGTAAGAGCACTGTGTTGTGTTCCACGGTTCCACTTTAACTGTGATGACGCAAAGTGTTTGTTGTGTTTTTCCATCTTGACTGGGTAAACACGTCGCACCAGATCCTCTCAGTCCCCACTTCCTGCTCCTCTACCCAGCAGACCAGACTAGACCAGCGCTCTGCTCTGCTCAGTGACATTATTGTCGCTGTAACAATGGGAAATCGGAAAGATGGCATTTCTACTGACAGGCCTAGGTGGAAACGGATGAATATTATCTCTCCTAGCTCTCGCTCCCTTTCTCTCTCTCCTCTCTCTTGCTCTGTCTCCTCTTTCTCTCCCTCCCCCTTGTCATCTCTCCGGCTCTGTGGAAAAAGCCAGGTTGCAGAAGCGAGGGAGAGAGGGAGGGAGACAGATTGTACTCCAGTAATCACCACTTGAGTTGAATCATTCGCTGTAATAATATCTGCAGTTTAACCAATCCATCTTTCTCTCTATCTTTCTGCTCTGGTGATAAATCTGTCTCTTCTCTCCTCCGCCCTGCAGTCACTATCATCTTGTCACTCCCCCTTTTCCTCCCTCCCTCACTCATAGGTCTGCCTCTCCCTTGCTACGCCCCCCCCCCCCCCAAACTATTTCTCCCCATCAGACACAGTAGATTT